>NC_057803.1:69315340-69597883 GCF_018294505.1 Triticum aestivum | reverse complement strand
TGTCTGTGGGGATCAGAGGGAGTATATTGTACGTTCATAAGCGAAACGAACGTATTGTACCCACCCTAGTCCTCTTTCAATCGATCTCCAGACCCCGAGATGAAATCGAGAGAGAACGAGTGGGGCCATGTGTGATACCTAAGGCGGATTCAAAATTTTGAACCGGTGATCATAGCATCCGCAAATCATATATAAAGGGCATTCAATATTTGTTTCGTTTTTGAACGTACAATATACTCCCTCCTATCCTTTCTAGTTTACATATAAGTTTTATGTGTAGTCAAAGTATCTCTACTTTGATAAAAACAAGTATCAACATTCAACAACGCCCAATCAATATTGTTAGATTAGTACATACTCCTAGATTTGTACTCGAGATGGTTTCCAATTTGTTTTCAACCACGTGAATGTGCTTGTTCTCGCGCATGCTCTTCCTACTAGGATTTCGCCATGTATAGCCAGTCCAATAGTAACTTTTTTAAGCTCCCTATCCAATAGTACTAGTGGTGTACTGACAACATCTGTACTAGAGTATGCAGTGCTCATAGTTGTACTCCCTCCTTCCATTTATATAGGGCCTATGTGGAGGAGAGAGATGTGAAAAAGTAAGGGGAGTGAGGTCTCATGCAAGAGCCTAGCTATATACGCATTCCTAGTTAAATACGTACAATAAATATGAAGAAAGAGATGGAGAGGAAATGGAAAAAAGTACCAATACAATAGCCAACCTTATATTTTATTGCGGGAAATAGCCAACCTTATAGCCCACACTACTGTATGAGTGCATATAATAGATGATGGCTATAGATGACATGGCAGTTCCTTATAGCCATCGACTGGCTATATTATTAACCATGCTCTAATGCATTTTTCAAAACCGCATTTGACTATTGACAAGATTAATAGTACATGATATGCATAATGTGAAAATTATATCATTGGAATCTCCTTTCACATGCGTATCCCTGCCTTACCCTCCCTTTCGGTCACTTACTGGCGGACCCCATGCTTTCTAGGCCCCGCATGTCAGTTACTCAATGGGTTCGGCCATGTCAGGGGATCCTCATCCGTAGTATACTCCCTCTGTTTTTATTTACTCCGCATAAAATGACGCGGGCGGGGGAGGGGAAGGGACGTCGGCTTGCTCTCAATTGGGGTCCCACAAGCGAGCGAAAACACAAGACGAAGCGTGTTCCATTCGGTGAGCGACATGGAGGGTCCAGCATGCAGGGCTGCAATGCGAACGCGACAAGAGCAGTGTACAGTCAAAACCGATTGACCGGTCGTCACCGGAACCACTATTCACATGAGAACCTTCGTTGTTGGGCCTACGCCAGCCACTGCCCTAAAACCACACCTAATCTCCAACCCCTTCCCCCACCTTTCGATCCCCTAGCCTGCATCAAGCGTCCCCTAGTACGCCGGAAAGCCATGGTGCGCCGCAAGATCACGTACTACAAGATGCTGATGCCGGAGCGCCGCGCAGAAATCGCAGCGGCGGTCGGCACCAGAGACCTCCGTTCCCAAGCTCGCTTTGCGGCAGGCCAATCCCCGAGTTCTCTAGAGCCAAGCTACGAGGAGGAGGAAGCCGATCCAATGTTCATGGCAAAGGTCGCAGTGCAGAAGGCCCCCGATGGGTATGAGATGATGGACGTCGACTTCGTGCCGGCGTTCGAGTCCCCCCTGGTGCAGGCGGACCAGCGGTTCAACCTGGCGATACTAAAGGAGGACCGGGAGGCAGAGGCTCAAATTGACGCGGAGCACGCGCATGCCGCTGCCATCGAGGCTCTCTTGCAGGCGGAACCAGATGTCATGGATGTGAATCGGGCGGCGGAGGCTCAACTTGAGGCGGAGCGCGTGGATGCCGCTACCATCGAGGCCCTCTACAGGCGGAACCGGACGTCCTGGACTTGAACTAGGCGGCAGAGGCTCAACTCGACGCGGAGCACGTGGATGCCGCTCTCATCGAGGCCCTTCTGCAGGCGGGACCGGACGTCCTGGACTTGAACCGGGCGGCGGAAGCTCGACTCGACGTGGAGCGCACGGATGCCGCTGCCATCGAGGCCCTCTTGCAGGCAGAACCAGGAGTCCTCGACTTGAACCGAGCGGTGCTCTCGTCCGTGCAGAGCGCCCGCACGCTCTGTGTGAACGAGTAGCTGGAGGCCGAGGACAACCACGGTGCGGAGACACACGTCGGTAGCTACGGCTGGTTCACGCCGGCAGCCAAAGACGACGAGGCCGTCTCGTTCCGCGAGCAGTGATAGTTTTTCTTTATGTTGTTGTTTTTGTGGATCTTTTGCTATGTAAAAACATATATTGTTATGCAAGTCGCCTGATTTGGGTCAGTCTACCATTTCAGGCGGTTGGATGAATATCCTACATCTCCTAACCCTTCTTCCTCACCTCTTCTTCTTCCCCAATAGACCACCGCACGGGTCATACGGATGCTCCCCAACATGCGGTTGGATAAACATACTCTATGAACAAAAATTATGTGTCAGCGGTAGGATGGCTGAGTTTGGTTTGTTCACATGCGACAACACGTGTCAGTGAGGGTTCGTTCCCTTGGTTGGGTTTGCAGCGTGCAGGAGCGACTGTGCATGTGAGGGTGTGAAAGGATCGATATGGTTGACTAGAGGGGGGTGAATAGGCAGCTAACATTTTTTTTGTTTCTTTACCAAATTAAACTTTGCAACAAAGTAGGTTGTCTAGATGTGCAACTAGGTGAGCAACCTATATGATGCAACAACAACAAGCAAGCACGCAAGCAAGAGAAGTAACACTAATAAGCTACTAGCACAAGTAAAGGTAAGAGATAACCAAGAGTGGACCCGGTGAAGACGAGGTTGTGTTACCGAAGTTCCTTCCTTTTGAAGGGAAGTACGTCTCCGTTAGAGCGGTGTGGAGGCACAATGCTCCCCAAGAAGCCACTAGGGCCACCGTATTCTCCTCACACCCTCACACAATGCGAGATGTCGGGATTCCAATATTGGTGCCCTTGGAGGCGGCGACCGGACCTTTACAAACAAGGTTGGGACAAAATCCACAACTTTATTGGAGGCTCCCAACAAAACCACAAAGCTTCACCACAATGGAATATGGCTCCGAGGTGACCTCAACCGTCTAGGGTGCACAAAGCTGAAGGAAATATGCCCTAGAGGAAATAATAAAATTATTATTTATTTCCTTATTTCATGATAAATGCTTATTATTCATGCTAGAATTGTATTAACCGGAAACATAATACATGTGTGAATACATAGACAAACAGAGTGTCACTAGTATGCCTCTACTTGACTAGCTCGCTGATCAAAGATGGTTAAGTTTCCTAACCATATACATGAGTTGTCATTTGATTAACGGGATCACATCATTAGGAGAATGATGTGATTGACTTGACCCATTCCGTTAGCTTCGCACTTGATCGTTTAGTTTGTTGCTATTGCTTTCTTCATGACTTATACATGTTCCTATGACTATGAGATTATGCAACTCCCATTTACCGGAGGAACACTTTGTGTGCCACCAAACGTCACAAGTAACTGTGTGATTATAAAGGTGCTTTATAGGTGTCTCCAAAGGTACTTGTTGGGTTGGCGTATTTCGAGATTAGGATTTGTCACTCCGATTGTCGGAGAGGTATCTCTGGGCCCACTCGTAATGCACATCACTATAAGCCTTGCAAGCATTGCAACTAATGAGTTAGTTGCGGGATGATGTATTACGGAACGAGTAAAGACTTGCCGGTAACGAGATTGAACTAGGTATTGAGATACCGATGATTGAATCTCGGGCAAGTAACATACCTATGACAAAGGGAACAACGTATGTTGTTATGCGGTCTTACCGATAAAAAATTTCATAGATATGGTAGGAGCCAATATGGCATCCAGGTCCCGCTATTGGTTATTGACCAGAGAGGTGTCTCAGTCATGTCTACATAGTTCTCGAACCCGTAGGGTCCGCACGCTTAACGTTCGTTGACGATATAGTACTATATGAGTTATGTATGTTGATGACCGAATGTTGTTCAGAGTCTGAGATGAGATCACGAACATGACGAGGAACTCCGGAATGGTCCGGAGATAAAGTTTGATATATGGGATAGTAGTGTTTGATCTCCGGAAGGGTTCCGGAATTCACCGGAAGGGGTTCCGGATGTTTCCCGAAATGTTTGGGCACGAGAACACTTTATCTGGGCCAAAGGGGAAAGCCCACGAGGCTTTTGGGAAGTGCAAAAGGAAGTTTTGCGGAGACTAGAGGCTAGACGCCAGGAACCCTGGCGTCTAGGGGGTAGACGCCGGGAACCCTGGCGTCTAGCCCTGGAGTCCGAGAAGGACTCTTGCCTTTCGGGTGAAACCGACTTTGAGGAGGCTTTATCTCCAAGTTTCGACCCCAAGGCTCAACATATAAATAGAGGGGTAGGGCTAGCACCAAAGACACATCAAGAAACACCAAGCCGTGTGCCGGCAACCCCGTCCCCTCTAGTTTATCCTCCGTCATAGTTTTCGTAGTGCTTAGGAGAAGCCCTGCGGAGATTGTTCTTCACCAACACCGTCACCATGCCGTCATGCTGCCGGAACTCATCTACTAATTTGCCCCTCTTGCTAGATCGAGAAGGCGAGAACTTCACCGAGCCAAACGTGTGCAGAACTCAGAGGTGCCGTGCTTTCAGTACTTGGATCGGTCGGACGTGAAGACGTACGACTACATCAACCGCGTTGATATAACTCTTCCGCGAACGGTCTACGAGGGTACGTAGACAACACTCTCCCCTCTCATTGCTATGCATCACCATGATCTTGCGTGTGCGTAGGAATTTTTTTGAAATTACTACGTTCCTGGCATCCGAGCCTAGGTTTTATGTGTTGATGTTGTGCACGAGTAGAACACAAGTGAGTTGTGGGCGATATAAGTCATACTGCTTACCAACATGTCATACTTTGGTTCGGCGGTATTGTTGTATGAAGCGGCCCGGTCCGACATTACGCGTATGCTTACGCGAGACTGGTTCTACCGACGTGATTTGCACACAGGTCGCTGGCGGGTGTCAGTTTCTCCAACTTTAGTTGAACCAAGTGTGGCTACGCTCGGTCCTTGTGAAGGATAAAACAGCACGAACTTGACAAACTATCGTTGTGGTTTTGATGCGTAGCTAAGAACGGTTCTTGCTTAAGCCCGTAGCAGCCATGTAAAACTTGCAACAATAAAGTAGAGGATGTCTAACTTGTTTTTGCAGGGCATGTTGTGATGTGATATGGTCAAGACATGATGCTAAATTTTATTGTATGAAATGATCATGTTTTGTAACCGAGTTATCGACAACTGGCAAGAGCCATATGGTTGTCGCTTTATTGTATGCAATGCAATTGCGCTGTAATGCTTCACTTTATCACTAAGCGGTAGCGATAGTCATGGAAGCATAAGATTGGCGAGGCAACAACGATGCTACGATGGAGATCAATGTGTCGCGCCCGTGACGATGGTGATCATGACGGTGCTTCGGAGATGGAGATCACAAGCACAAGATGATGATGGCCATATCATATCACTTATATTGATTGCATGTGATGTTTATCTTTTATACATCTTATCTTGCTTTGATTGACGGTAGCATTATAAGATGATCTCTCACTAAATTTCAAGATAAAAGTGCTCTCCCTGAGTATGCACCGTTGCCAAAGTTCGTCGTGCCCAGACACCATGTGATGATCGGGTGTGATAAGCTCTACGTCCATCTACAAAGGGTGCAAACCAGTTTTTGCACACACAGAATACTCAGGTTAAACTTGACGAGCCTAGCATATGCAGATATGGCCTCGGAACACTGAGATCGAAAGGTCGAGCGTGAATCATATAGTAGATATGATCAACATATTGATGTTCACCATTGAGAGCTACTCCATTTCACGTGATGATCGGTTATGGTTTAGTTAATTTGGATCACGTGATCACTTAGAAGATTAGAGGGATGTCTTTCTAAGTGGGTGTTCTTAAGTAATATGATTAATTGAACTTAAATTTATCATGAACTTAGTACCTGATAGTATTTTGCTTGTCTATGTTGATTGTAGATAGATGGCCCGTGTTGTTGTTCCGTTGAATTTTAATGCGTTCCTTGAGAAAGCAAAGTTGAAAGATGATGGCAGCAATTACACGGACTGGGTCCGTAACTTGAGGATTATCCTCATTGCTGCACAAAAGAATTACGTCCTGGAAGCACCGCTAAGTGCCAAGCCTGCTGCAGGAGCAACACCAGATGTTATGAACGTCTGGCAGAGCAAAGCTGATGACTACTTGATAGTTCAGTGTGCCATGCTTTACGGCTTAGAACCAGGTCTTCAACGACGTTTTGAATGTCATGGAGCATATGAGATGTTTCAGGAGTTGAAGTTAATATTTCAAGCAAATGCCCGGATTGAGAGATATGAAGTCTCCAGTAAGTTCTATAGCTGCAAGAGGGAGGAGAATAGTTCTGTCAGTGAACATATACTCAAAATGTCTGGTATCATAATCACTTGACTCAACTGGGAGTTAATCTTCCTGTTGATAGTGTCATTGACAGAGTTCTTCAATCACTGCCACCAAGCTACAAGAGCTTCGTGATGAACTATAACATGCAAGGGATGGATAAGACGATTCCCGAGCTCTTCGCAATGCTAAAGGCTGCGGAGGTAGAAATCAAGAAGGAGCATCAAGTGTTGATGGTCAATAAGACCGTCAGTTTCAAGAAAAAGGGCAAAGGGAAGAAGAAGGGGAACTTCAAGAAGAACAGGAAACAAGTTGCTGCTCAGGAGAAGAAACCCAAATCTGGACCTAAGCCTGAAACTGAGTGCTTCTACTGCAAGCAGACTGGACACTGGAAGCAGAACTGCCCCAAGTATTTGGCGGATAAGAAGGATGGCAAGGTGAACAAAGGTATATGTGATATACATGTTATTGATGTGTACCATACTAGAGCTTGCAGTAGCACCTGGGGATTTGATACTGGTTCTGTTGCTAATATTTGCAACTCGAAACAGGGACTACGGATTAAGCGAACACTGGCAAAGGACGAGGTGACGATGCGCGTGGGAAATGGTTCCAAAGTCGATGTGATCGCGGTCGGCACGCTACCTCTACATCTACCTTCGGGATTAGTTTTAGACCTAAATAATTGTTGTTTGGTGCCAGCGTTGAGCATGAACATTATATCAGGATCTTGTTTGATGCCAGATGGTTATTCATTTAAATCAGAGAATAATGGTTGTTCTATTTATATGAGTAATATCTTTTATGGGCATGCACCCTTGAAGAGTGGTCTATTTTTGAGGAATCTCGATAGTAGTGATACACATATCCATGATGTTGAAGCCAAAAGATGCAGAGTTGATAATGATAGTGCAACTTATTTGTGGCACTTCCGTTTAGGTCATATCGGTGTAAAGCGCATGAAGAAACTCCATACTAATGGACTTTTGGAATCACTTGATTATGAATCACTTGGTACTTGCAAACCGTGCCTCATGGGCAGGATGACCAAAACGCCGTTCTCCGGTACTATGGAGAGAGCAACGGATTTGTTGGAAATCATACATACAGATGTATGTGGTCCGATGAATGTTGAGGCTCGTGGCGGATATCGTTATTTTCTCACCTTCACTGATGATTTAAGCAGATATGGGTATATCTACTTAATGAAACATAAATCTGAAACATTTGAAAAGTTCAAAGAATTTCAGAGTGAAGTTGAAAATCATCGTAACAAGAAAATAAAATTTCTACGATCTGATCGTGGAGGAGAATATTTGAGTTACGAGTTTGGTCTACATTTGAAACAAAGCGGAATAGTTTCGCAACTCACGCCACCCGGAACACCACAGCGTAATGGTGTGTCCGAACGTTGTAATCGTACCTTACTAGATATGGTGCGATCTATGATGTCTCTTACTGATTTACCGCTATTGTTTTGGGGTTATGCTTTAGAGACGGCCGCATTCATGTTAAATAGGGCACCATCGAAATCTGTTGAGATGATGCCTTATGAACTGTGGTTTGGCAAGAAACCAAAGTTGTCATTTCTTAAAGTTTGGGGCTGCGATGCTTATGTGAAAAAGCTTCAACCTGATAAGCTCGAACCCAAATCGGAGAAATGTGTGTTCATAGGATACCCAAAGGAGACTGTTGGGTACACCTTCTATCACAGATCCGAAGGCAAGACATTCGTTGCCAAGAATGGATCCTTTCTAGAGAAGGAGTTTCTCTCGAAAGAAGTGAGTGGGAGGAAAGTAGAACTTGATGAGGTAACTGTACCTGCTCCCTTATTGGAAAGTAGTTCATCACAGAAACCGGTTTCTGTGACACCTACACCAATTAGTGAGGAAGTTAATGATGATGATCATGGAACTTCAGATCAAGTTATTACTGAACCTCATAGATCAACCAGAGTAAGATCCGCACCAGAGTGGTACGGTAATCCTGTTCTGGAAGTCATGCTACTAGATCATAATGAACCTACGAACTATGAAGAAGCGATGGTGAGCCCAGATTCCGCAAAATGGCTAGAAGCCATGAAATCTGAGATGGGATCCATGTATGAGAACAAAGTGTGGACTTTGGTTGACTTGCCCGTTGATCGGCAAGCAATTGAGTATAAATGGATCTTCAAGAAGAAGACCGACGCTGACGGTAATGTTACTGTCTACAGAGCTCGACTTGTTGCAAAAGGTTTTCGACACGTTCAAGGGATTGACTACGATGAGACCTTCTCACCCGTAGCGATGCTTAAGTCTGTCTGAATCATGTTAGCGATTGCCGCATTTCATGATTATGAAATTTGGCAGATGGATGTCAAAACTGCATTCCTGAATGGATTTCTGGAAGAAGAGTTGTATATGATGCAACCGGAAGGTTTTGTCGATCCAAAGGGATCTAACAAAGTGTGCAAGCTCCAGCGATCCATTTATGGACTGGTGCAAGCCTCTCGGAGTTGGAATAAATGCTTTGATAGTGTGATCAAAGCATTTGGTTTTCTACAGACTTTTGGAGAAGCCTGTATTTACAAGAAAGTGAGTGGGAGCTCTGTAGCATTAATATATGTGGATGACATATTACAAATTGGAAATGATATAGAATTTCTGGATAGCATAAAGGGCTACATGAATAAAAGTTTTTCTATGAAAGACCTCGGTGAAGCTGCTTACATATTGGGATCAAGATCTATAGAGATAGATCAAGACGCTTAATTGGACTTTCACAAAGCACATACCTTGACAAAGTTTTGAAAAGGTTCAAAATGGATCAAGCAAAGAAAGGGTTCTTGCCTGTGTTACAAGGTGTGAAGTTGAGTAAGACTCAATGCCCGACCACTGCAGAAGATAGAGAGAAGATGAAAGATGTTCCCTATGCTTCAGCCATAGGCTCTATCATGTATGCAATGCTGTGTACCAGACCTGATGTGTGCCTTGCTATAAGTCTAGCAGGGAGGTACCAAAGTAATCCAGGAGTGGATCACTGGACAGCGGTCAAGAACATCCTGAAATACCTAAAAAGGACTAAGGATATGTTTCTCTTTTATGGAGGTGACAAAGAGCTCATCGTAAATGGTTATGTTGACGCAAGCTTTGACACTGATCCGGACAATTCTAAATCGCAAACCGGATACGTGTTTATATTAAACGGTGGAGCTGTCAGTTGGTGCAGTTCTAAACAAAGCGTCGTGGCGGGATCTACGTGTGAAGCGGAGTACATAGCTGCTTCGAAAGCAGCAAATGAAGGAGTCTGGATGAAGGAGTTCATATCCGATCTAGGTGTCATACCTAGTGCATCGGGTCCAATGAAAATCTTTTGTGACAATACTGGTGCAATTGCCTTGGCAAAGGAATCCAGATTTCACAAGAGAACCAAGCACATCAAGAGACGCTTCAATTCCATCCGGGATTTAGTCCAGGTGGGAGACATAGAAATTTGCAAGATACATATGGATCTGAATGTTGCAGACCCGTTGACTAAGCCTCTTCCACGAGCAAAACATGATCAGCACCAAGGCTCCATGGGTGTTAGAATAATTACTGTGTAATCTAGATTATTGACTCTAGTGCAAGTGGGAGACTGAAGGAAATATGCCCTAGAGGCAATAATAAAGTTATTATTTATTTCCTTATTTCATGATAAATGTTTATTATTCATGCTAGAATTGTATTAACCGGAAACATAATACATGTATGAATACATAGACAAACAGAGTGTCACTAGTATGCCTCTACTTGACTAGCTGGTTGATCAAAGATGGTTAAGTTTCCTAACCATATACATGAGTTGTCATTTGATTAACGGGATCACATCATGAGGAGAATGATGTGATTGACTTGACCCATTCCGTTAGCTTAGCACTTGATCGTTTAGTTTGTTGCTATTGCTTTCTTCGTGACTTATACATGTTCCTATGACTATGAGATTATGCAACTCCCGTTTATCGGAGGAACACTTTGTGTGCCACCAAACGTCACAATGTAACTGGGTGATTATAAAGGTGCTCTACAGGTGTCTCCAAAGGTACTTGTTGGGTTGGCGTATTTCGAGATTAGGATTTGTCACTCCGATTGTCGGAGAGGTATCTCTGGGCCCACTCGGTAATGCACATCACTATAAGCCTTGCAAGCATTGCAACTAATGAGTTAGTTGCGGGATGATGTATTACGGAACGAGTAAAGAGACTTGCCGGTAACGATATTGAAATAGGTATTGAGATACCGACGATCGAATCTCGGGCAAGTAACATACCGATGACAAAGGGAACAACGTATGTTGTTATGCGGTCTGACCGATAAAAATCTTCGTAGAATATGTAGGAGCTAATATGGGCATCCAGGTCCCGCTATTGGTTATTCACCAGAGAGGTGTCTCGGTCATGTCTACATAGTTCTCGAACCCGTAGGGTCCGCACGCTTAACGTTTGTTGACGATATAGTACTATATGAGTTATGTATGTTTATGACCGAATGTTGTTCGGAGTCCGAGATGAGATCACGGACATGACGAGGAACTCCGGAATGGTCCGGAGATAAAGTTTGATATATGGGATAGTAGTGTTTGATCTGCGGAAGGGGTTCTAGATGTTTCCCGAAATGTTTGGGCACGAGAACACTTTATCTGGGCCAAAGGGGAAAGCCCACGAGGCTTTTGGAAAGTGCAAAAGGAAGTTTTGCGGAGACCAGAGGCTAGACACCAGGAACCCTGGCGTCTAGGGGGTAGATGCCGGGAACCCTGGCGTCTAGCCCTGGAGTCCGAGAAGGACTCTTGCCTTTCGGGTGAAACCGACTTTGAGGAGGCTTTTACTCCAAGTTTCGACCCCAGGGCTCAACATATAAATAGAGGGGTAGGGCTAGCACCAAAGACACATCAAGAAACACCAAGCTGTGTGCCGGCAACCCCGTACCCTCTAGTTTATCCTCCGTCATAGTTTTCGTAGTGCTTAGGCGAAGCCCTGCGGAGATTGTTCTTCACCAACACCGTCACCACGCTGTCGTGCTGCCGGAACTCATCTACTACTTCGCCCCTCTTGCTGGATCGAGAAGGCGAGGACATCACCGAGCCGAACGTGTGCAGAACTCGGAGGTGCCGTGCTTTTGGTACTTGGATCGGTCGGACATGAAGACGTACAACTACATCAACCGCGTTGATATAACGCTTCCGCGAACGGTCTACGAGGGTACGTAGACAACACTCTCCCCTCTCGTTGCTATGCATCACCATGATCTTGCGTGTGCGTAGGAATTTTTTTGAAATTACTACGTTCCCCAACAAAAGCACCCAAGAGTAACAAAATCCACACAAGAAAGTATGGGGGAAGCAAATATCCTTTGGTGGAAGTGTAGATCTAGGTCTCCTCCTTCAATCCCTAGCAAATCAACAAGTTTGTGTGGCTAGAGAGAGAGATCGGGCAAAGAGAGCTTGAGTAGCATTAATGGTGGAAAGAGAGAGGTAAGTGGTAAATGTGGTAGGTGGAAGAAGCACCCTTACATAGCAACCCTAAAAATCCAACCGTTACTGTGTTCTCAGTACTGCAGCGGTACAACCGCTCCTGGTCCCGGTACAACCGGGACTCACAGTTTACGTGCAGAACCCTACCAGGCGGTACAACCGGGCGACCAGGCGGCAGTACTGGTTGAGAAGAACAACCGGACCAACCGCCCAGCCACCGCTCAACCACCGCATAGGAACAGAAGGGAGTCACCCCTGAGTGCGGTAGTCGTGCGGTACCGGGCCGGTGCAACCGCATGGTCGATAGAACCGCTCTGGACACCGATGGTACCCGTACGACCGGACCAACCGGGACACCACCGCCCGAGTACCGCATCAAACAGAGGCCTAATGGTACTTGGGCGGTGCCTGGCCGGAACAACCGCCCTAGTCTTTGCTGAGCATGTTGGCGGTACCACCGCCCGGAAGCAGCGGTACAACCGCTCGAACAAAACTGGTCAGCGCCAAGACCCAGCGGTACAACCGCTCCAGAGAGCAGTACAACCACTGGAGCCCACAGTAAGCAGAAGGAAAGAAAGGGAAGAGCTCTCTCTCACAGTTTAGGAAGGCAAGAGAGGGGTGAGGTAAGTGTAAGTGAAATGATACCCCCAACACTGTCCAATGTGGATTCCCTCTTGATAGTATGGGTTCCCTATGACCAAAAGAGATAAGCAAACATGTAGAACACACCTTCTTCGATCCTTTTTCCTTCAGAGAGAATAGCTACCGAAGAAGACCTAAAACCAAAACCTCAAACACCTAGCATAAGATGATACCAATAAAGGCTTGTCATCATCAACCAAAACACAAAGTAGGGAAATGACCTTACAATCTCCCCCTTTTTGGTGGATGATGACAACACCACGATATGCAAGTGGAAAGTCTAGAAAATGTGGACGGGACTCCCCCTAGATGTGTGCCCCAAATTGAGAAGGCTTATTTGAGAGCACACATTAGGGACGAGACTCCCCCTAGATTTTATAGACACGCCACTCCTACTAAACATGGTGAGCAATAAGACTGTAATATGAAGGTAACGAGAATAATGGAATACACAACAATAACACAGAAAAAAAGATAGATAGCTAGATACGCACATGTCTTACACCATGCATGCAGCGATAATCAACAAGGTTCAGAGGCCATAGTTCAACACAACGAACGAAAAGGAACAAACACAAGCAAGAAGGCAAATAAAAACCCATGCAAATCCCGAGACCTAAAACTCTCTCCCCCTTTGGCATCAAGACACCAAAAAGTAAAAAGAGCAAAGCTAGCGTCCCAAGGCTCAATCGTCCTCCTCTGACTCCTCGGTAGCATTTGGATCCGCATCATCATCAGACACGTCAGCATTGTCTTGATTGGATTCCTCCACGGTATCAGCATCTGCAGCAAAGGAGGTGGATGGATGGGGAGGAGCTTCATCATCAGACCAGGTGTTGTGGGTAGATATCCAACGCTCCTCTGGTGTGATGCTCTTCTCAGAGACACTCTGAACCGACATGTTGAGGTGCTTCATCATTGCAATTTGGCGACGCCGGGCATGCTTCTCATTGACATGGGCCTCATACATCCTCTTCTGGATGTCAGACTGGAGGCAGAAAGTTTTCTTCACCTTGGTAGTGAGCTTGTCCACCCAAGAGGGCTTGGCCCCTGGCTCCATCTCAAAGTCCTCATCGTCAGAAGTGGCATAGACATCCTCAGGAGCATTGGCAGGGAAGAGAGGGTCGGCGTGCTTCTTCTTCTTAAGTAGCTTGACCTCATGAACAGTGAGATTATCGGGAGAGGTGAGAGCCTCTCCAGGACGACGAACATACCATACTGAGTTCAGAAAGCACATGACAAACGGAGCATAAATGGGGACCTTCCTGTAGATGACCATGTTGTACATCTCGTGCCACAGCCAGTTGGACACGTCAAACATTTCCCCAGAACCCACCTTGGTCTTCATTGCAACCATCAAGTCAACAAGATAGCCATGGATTTCATCTTGATTTCCCACCTTGGGCAGAAGCACATTGCGAAACACACGATGCATGATGTCATAGACTTTCACAAAATCCTTAGATTCTCCAATAATACCATGACCCCGAATGTACAGAGGGACAAGCTTCTCCTTAGGCATAGACTCAGGATTGTCATGAGGGTGAATGCCACCTCCACTTTCCAGACCGGTATCGTCATACCCAATAGCATTGCAAAAGGCCCTCCAGGGAACTTGAAAGAGCTCATCACGACACATGAAAGTGAGAGTGCACGCGTCATCTTCTCCAAAGTGAACCGTGGCATAGAACTGATGGACGAGTTGAACATCAAAGTCACAGTTGACAGACATGAGCTTGACAAGATCAAACTCCTCACAGAGAGCCAGTGCCTCACCAAAATACTCCAAGTTGTTCCTCCAATGGTCAAGATCGATGGTCCACTGTTTGGCATACCTGTTCTTGTTGTGCTCAAAGAGTTCATGAACAATCCGCACTTACATTTCATTCTGGAACTGAATAGTGGTCCAACGAGGAGCAATGGGAACCTCATAAGGATTCTTCAAGCGGAAAGCTTCCCAATACTTGGCTTTCCAACGATGCAAGGGCAAAACCACACGTTGCTTGGCAGCGGCAGACTTCTCACGACAAGTGGGCTTGGTGGGAATCACAACCTCTTCTTCGTCATCAGACACAACATGACGCAAGGTTCGTCGTGCCCTCTTCTTGGTCTTGCGAGGAGCAGAGCGAGAACTAGAGCCACCTGAACACACGCACAAGGAGAACACAAGAAACCCAGCAAAGATGAGAGGATTTCACACACAAACAGAAGAAAAGAAATATTGCACGAACTTAGAAAATAAAACAGGGTTGCATGGTGCAGATATCCCGGTTGAACCGGTTCTCCTACCGGTAGTACCGCTCCAGCGGTTGTACCGCCCGTAGAGGTGGTAGAACCGCTGAACAGTGGTACTACTGGTAGGGACTAGATTTAACCGTGAAATATGAATCACACTAGCAATATTCTACTCTCAAAGACGTGCAATCTAAGCAAGAGGCAAAAGGGGATCTCTTCCACCCAATAGTTTAGACAATAAACGTGGAATGTCAAGTAATGCCCTAGAAAACGGGGAACAAACCCTAGAACGAAGAATGAAGGACAAAGGGGCATTACCGGCATCCATGGGAAGAAATCGTGAAGGAGGAGGCCTCCTTGGAGAGGATCCACGGAGACCCCATGGATCCGAAGAGCGAGAAGCACTCCGGGGCAGAGGCAATGGTGGCCGGCGGCTAGGGCACAAGATGGGAGGGGCTCGGGGAGAGAGAAAAGAGACCCCCACCAGCCTCGATGGGAATATATATGCCCAAAGTCGTGCGGCGGTTGTACCGCTCAAGGAAGCGGTTGTACCGCTGCCTGGTACGAGCCAGTGGTTGCGGGCGGTACTTCCGTCGCCAAGAGGCAGTGGTAGTACCGCCGTAACCAACCGGTAGAACCGGCCAAACGGGCACCCTAGTGGTTGAGCGGTGGAACCGCTCAAGCACCGCTGGGAGACCGCCTGGAGAGCACCAGCGGTAGAACCTCCTGTGACCCCGGTTGTACCGCCCGGTCACGATCACCAAAGCCATGGTTAAGTGTGTGCAATTAGACTAGATGGCTCGAGGAAGGGAAGGCTTGGGGTAGAGAAGACACGGGGAAAAAGGTGGGTATCCAAGACACCAACAAACAAAACAAAACAAAACGAAAGAGAACCACACTTGGAGACCCCAACACCTAGAGCCTAAGAAAACAAACTAAGGCAAGGACAAACACAAAGCATGACACTATCAAGGGGGTCGGTGGCCGTAGCCACCTATGTATGAGTCAATTGGTATGGCACCGCGAAGAATTATCCTTGGGCCCATGACCAAAACTCATCTTTAAACATGATAATGTGAAAGAGTTGATCAATTTATGCATAATGGGGGGAGGAAGAGTTCATTGAGAGAACACCACTCCCCCTATGTCCATGCCTACATCTAAACAAGATAACAAGTTGAGTATGGTGGGGTGTGCAAGGGTTCAAGCAACATTGCTCGAATCAAAGATATTTAGCTCATGCCTTAATTCGCAATATCTTGCTTCATCCAACGATTATGTGAAAATATCTGCCAGGTTATCATGAGTGTTGACGTAGTTGAGCTTGATTTCCCCTCGCCTTATGTGATCCCGGATAAAGTGATACCGAATCTCAATATGCTTCGTCTCGAAGTGTTGCACCGGGTTGAGAGAAATCTTGATCGCACTTTCATTGTCACACCAAAGAGGCACTTTGTCACAAATGACACCGTAATCCTTTAAAGTTTGCCTCATCCATAAAAGTTGTGCACAACAACTACCGACAGCCACATACTCCACTTCTGTGGACGAGAGAGACACACAACTTTGCTTCTTGGATGACCAACTCACCAAAGAGCAGCCAAGAAATTGGCACCCTCCGGAAGTGGATTTCCTATCCACTTTGTCCCCCGCCCAATCCGAGTCCGAATAACCTGCAAGCTTGAAGTTTGCTCATCTTGGGTACCATAAGCCAAAGTTTGGGGTATGAGCCAAATATCGAAAGATTTGATTGACCGCCACAAAGTGACTTTCCTTAGGTGCGGCTTGAAACCGTGCACAAATACCCACACTCAACATGATATATGGTCTAGATGCACAAAGGTAAAGCAAGGAGCCTATCATGGAGCGATATACCTTTTGATCCACCGCTTTACCATTGGGATCAATGTCAAGTTGGCACTTGGTGGGCATGGGAGTGGAAGCCGGCTTGAAATCACTTAGCTTGAATCTCTTGAGCATGTCTTGAGTCTATTTGGCTTGGTTGATGAAGGTTCCTTCTCTCTGTTGCTTCACTTCGAACCCGAGAAAAAACTTCAACTCTCCCATGGAAGACATCTCGAACTTTGAGGTCATTAGAGCGGCAAATTCCTCATTGAAAGATTTGTTAGGGGAACCAAAGATAATATCATCAACATATAATTGGCACACAAACAACTCCCCTTTGACCTTCTTAGTAAAAAGAGTGGGGTCGCTTTGCCCAACTTCAAAACCATGGTCTTGTAACAACTCGGTAAGGTGGTCATAGCACACACATGGGGCTTGTTTAAGGCCATCGAGTGCCTTATCGAGTTGATACACATGATCGGGAAAGTAGGGATCTTCGAACCCGGGGGGTTGCTTGACATAAAACCAATTCATTAATAGGACCATTAAGAAAAGAACTCTTCACATCCATTTGTTGTAACTTAAAGTTATGATGAGAAGCATAGGCAATTAACATGCGAATGGATTCAAGATGAGCAACGGGAGCAAAGGTTTCACCGTAGTTGATACCCTCGACTTGGGAGTAGCCTTGTGCTACCAAACGAGCCTTGTTGCGAATGATAATCCCATGAGCATCTTGCTTGTTCTTGAATATCCACTTGATTCCAATGACAATGTGGTTCACCGTTGGCCTTGGCACCAATCTCCACACTTGAAGTTGTTGAGTTCTTCATGCATGGCATTGAGCCAATCCGGATCTTCGAGCGCCTCATAGACCTTTTGGGGTTCAACACAAGAGACAAACGTGTGACGTTCGCAATAGTTTGTTAATTGTCTATGAGTGCTTACCCCCTTTCTTAAGCTTCCAAGCACATTTGTCATGAGATGATCCTTAGTGGAGAGCATGGAAGCAACCTTGGCAGCTCGACGCTCCAATTCCTCCTCGGGGGTGAGACGAGGAGTGGTCACTTGATCATCTTGAGCGTTGTCTTGACCTTGTTCTTGATCTCGTGGAAGCTCTTGATCTTGAACTTGCTCGGAGGAGGGAGCTTGACCTTGGGCATCACTTGATGTTACAATAGCATCTTCAGATTGATCTTGCCCTTTGTCTTGTTCTTGAATTTGAGGGCTCTCACTTTGTTCTTTGGAAGCGTGTGGGTCTTGGGTTGGTGAAGGTTCCACTTGAGTGGAACATTGTCCTTCTCCTTCGGCCACAAGGGGTTCCTCAATGGGTAGTGTCGTGGTTTTGTCACGGCAGATGTCCTAGAGAAAGGACTTAGTCGTGGAGCCATCGCTACGGGTTAGCTTGAAGGAGTTAAAGCAGACACAAGGACGCGAGAGAGTTTATACTAGTTCGTCCCCTTCAATGAAGGTAAAAGCCTACTTCTAGTTGTGATGGAATTGATGGGTGTTTCGATGACTAGGGAGCGAATAAGCTTCGCCTATGTCTCGAGTCGTTGTCTCCCCCTTGAACCGCCGCCGGGTCGTCCCCTTATATACATGGGTGACGCCCGTCGGTTTACAGAGTCCCAATACCGGCTCATAGATGCGTCCGGTTCGGTCTCCACTATTTCTAACTTATAACACAAGTTACATACCGACACCGGTTTACAGCTATAGGCCTTAAACCGATTGTGGGCCTTTAGCCCTCATCTGCCCTCATGGGATTTTATCATACTCAACTACTGATGAAGTTAACCCGGCCTGTCATGGCCAGTTTACGCCCAGTAGTAATATCCCCAACATTAGGCCCCAAATTGATTTGAACAGGTTCATGTCAATCCTTAACAAAAATCTTCATCTTCAACATCTTCTTGTATTTTTTTGAACTGCCGTGATGTCATCTTCTCTGCTCGCGGTAGACCGGTGTGACGTCACTGGTTATAAAGAACCTTATCCTGTTAACAAGCCTGCGACAATTAAGGCTGCAGCTTCGTTTCCAAACTCATGGCTCCTTGATTCTCGCGCCTGACATATCCCTTTCTTTATAAATAGGACCGAAGGGTCATTTCCTTTCTCTTTCCCTCTGACCCCTTCTGCTTCATCTTCCTCGCGCTGCCCAGCTTCGGAGCTCCGCCGCTACCGTCGACCTCTGCATCAACCTTGGCCGCTGCATCAACTTGAGCACACCAGAGCATCACGGCGACCTCCCGCTTCTTCCTCAGCTCCGGTAAATCTTCTTTCCTTTTCCCCGCAGATCTATTCATCGAGACTCTGGCGCTGTTCTTCCTTTGTTTCTTCTTTAGCCCATGAATAAAACTTCAAACCTGATGTATTCCCCGTAATGGCTTATCTTCTGTTACCAAAGCAAACCTTTATGTGCATAAAACATTGATCTGGTCCCTTGTGAATTGCTTTGAGATCAACCTTTTAGGTCTAAATCCTTTTATTTTCCTGTCTGACGGTAGATCCAAAATTTCACTGCGACCTTATGAAATCTGTTTTTACCTTCCTTAGTCATTCTTGCCTTAGATCTGTATCCTCTTTACCACATAGGTGGTTTACCTTTGAAAAAGCAATCTATCATATATCATTAGTCCCCTTGTTGAACCGCCATGATGCTGTTGCTTCATAAACTTCGGTTTAGATGGATCTGCTTCCGGTTTAACATTGCACATATCAATGTACTTTGTAGATTTCATCATGGCCAAGCAAGTGTATGAATGCAATTGGGTCCCTTCTCGCGTCACAGAGGATCAACTGGATGATTTAGTCCTGATTGGCGCCTTGGGCAGCAAAGACACTGTCCATTGGAGGGCTCCTGGCAAAGAATGCCCCCCCACACCTCGAGAAGGAGAGGTTGTTGTTTTCGTAGACCACTTAGCCCGGGGTTTTAAACCTCCCGGTTCTAAATTCTACCGGGATGTTCTAGCTGATTTCCAACTCCATCCGCAAGACACTGGCCCTAACTCTGTTACAAATATGTGCCACTTCCAAGTGCTCTGTGAGGTGTTCTTTCAAGAGGAGCCCACAGTGGAATTATTTAGAGATCTTTTCCATCTAAACCGCCGTACTGAGTTTACTGATGGCTCTAATACGGAGTTGGGTGGCATGGCGATTCAAAAAAGAAAAGAGGTCACATACCCTCACGCTAAGCTGCACAGTCACCCCAAGGAGTGGAATCAGACATGGTTCTACTGCAAAGACACCTCCCCTGCTGGTGAGAATCCCTTGCCTGGCTTTCGTCCGGAGCGGCTCAGCAATACCCATCCTTTTCCTCAACGATTGAGTGCCCAGGAGAGAAGCAAATATGCTCCTCAGCTGTCAAAGCTCAGAGCCTTTATGGCCAACGGTTTAACAGGGGTTGACCTGGCTCGCTGTTGGATATCATGGAGCATACTGCCCCTTAGCCAGTGCTCCGGTTTGATGTGCGAATATACTGATAGTGTGGATGACCCACTGCGACATTCAAGACTCCAGCTCTCCGGTGAAGAAATCACAGAAGCTGTGCGTAAGATACTGAATGAACCGGAGCACATCTGCGCTAGAACCAGCCTACTTCCCTTCTGTGCCACCAACAAACCGCCAGCTGTAAGACTTTGATTTTTCTCTTTGCTGAATCTGTTATTGATATGTCTGGTCATTGTTTTTAATATCAGTGTCTGCATAATCAGGGTGATGATCCGTTTTGGAGCAAAAAGCTGCCGCAGGAGAAACCAGAGAAAACAGATAAACCGAAAAGAGCAACCCGGCAAAAAACTAAAGTTGTGAAGAAGACTGCCCACCGGAAAAGAACCACTGCATCTTCTAATCCGACCCCTGATGACGAGGTGGATAATCCGGACCTTGAGGTAGAGCTTGACTCACTCGGTTTATTTTTCATGCATCCTATTGATGATGATATTTGTCAGGATGATGCCGAAGCCAGCCATGCGGATGTTGCAGAGGTAATTATTCTCTCTTCCGATTCAGAAACTTTGCCTTCACAAAAAATCCGTCAGGCAAACCGGAAAGTTAAATTTTCTCATCCTCTTGCTTATTTGGATCCTAAACTTCTTATGAAGACTCAACAACACGAAGCTCGCCGCACCACCCGGCACAGCGGCCAAGTAGTTACCTCCGCCGGTTTACCGAACAGTCCGGTTCGGAAATGTCATTCCGAGGTCTCTAATTCGCTTGTCAGTGCTTGTCCTAAAGCGGGCTGCTTTCGTCAACCTCTTAATCTGTCTGACTCCGATTATCAGGTTATTTCCCACTCATCTTCTGGCGAGTCGTCGGCTACTCAGCTCCCACCGCTCAAAACGGTGCTTGGGTAAGCTATATTTATTGTGATGTTTGCAGCATATTGCCTTAGAACATATGCTGTATTTAATTTTGTTATTCTTCTCAGGGCCAAACCTAGGCCGAGCAAGAAGGCCTGCCTGGATAAAGCGGCCGAAGAAGATGTCATTCTTGAACCAGGCACCACACCCAATCTTGAAGCGGCTATTCCTGAGGATATTCCCAATGATCCACCGCAGCCAGATGATGATCTTACTGCTGAGGAAAGACCTACTGATACCTCAGGTCCTATCCATCAGCCCACAGGTTCCCTCCGGTTTGGAAGCTCCACCGGTCCCGCAAAACTTACTGACAAGCCAACAGATCTAGTGCAAACTGGCGGTAACGATGATGATGAAGTTGTCATTACTGGCACTCGCCATACTGAGCCAAGCAATCCTGTCGCTTTATCCAAACATTCTGCCAAGGAAGAATTAGCTACTTTTGGCAAAGGCAAGTGGAATGCTGATCTGACGACTTACGCTGCTCTGAATGCCCAAGATATCCATTCCGGCTATCTGAAGCGGTTGTATACCAGCCGTGACTATGAAGCCGGTCTGGTCAACATGATGAAAGAAAAATATGAGGTAATTTCCGTATGCTCCTTCTTGCTTGTATGCTTCCATTCCTGACTCTCCTAGCCCCCAAGGGCCGGTTTGGAATATTCTTTCAAACCAGGACTTAAATAATATAAATCTTGTTGCTTTGAAATTTGCTGATGTAGCCCCCAAGGGCCGGTTCAACTTTAGCGTAGTTAAACCAGTACTTTAAGTAATTCAAACTGCCGTATCAGAATATATATGATCAAATAGCCATTAGCCCCCAAGTGCCAAGTTGAATACTTGTATTGATCTTGGGACTTTGTAAACAATCGAAAGATGAAAGGGTAAATCGGGGGCCGCTTTAGATCAAATATGCATTAGCCCCCAAGTACTAAGCGCATAACTTGTTATGTGGTTGGTACTTGAATCCTTCTACCAGTTTGCTGAAGCATATATCTGTATGCATGCAGGCGGAGCTGAAGACGAAAGAGAACCAAGTCATCGATCTTCAAGAAGCCCTGAAAACCCAACAAGCTGAAACCTCCAAAGCAAAAGAGGAATTGACCAGTGCTTTAAGCGCCATGGAACAACTTAAGGAAAACTTCAAAAAGAAATGGGTGGACTGGGCCACTGAGAAATCCGCTTTGATCAAATGAGCAGAGGATGCTGAGGCTGCACTAAAACCAGTGGCAGATGAACTGACCAGCATAAAGCGGCACGTGCATGCCATGACTGCTGCTATCTTTGGTAAGCTAGTTTTTCTTACTGAATTGGCTCTGCCTTCTGACAAAGTCGCCGGCTTATTAACCCTTTATGGTATTTCAGGGACACGCATTGGTCACTTGGGGTCAGATGTACAGAAGAAGCTAAAAGCCGCCTATACATTGGTTGAACAATTGTATACTGGTGCCCAGCGGATCATCTGTACCGCCTCTCATAACAAACCGGCGCCTACTTTGATTCAAGATACTCTGGTGAAACTGTCGGTGCTTCCTGCCCGGATTGAAGAGCTAAAGAAATCTGCTGCTCGAACCGGTGCAATCAATGCTTTAATCTGGGCAAAAGCCTGGGTGCCGGATTTTGATCCTGTTGAAGCGGCTCAGGGCTATCCCAGCTTGAAGGAAGACGGATCAGAATTCGGTGAAGCGGATCTGCGAGCGATAAACCGGGAGGTGCGTCCACTAGCTTGTCAGTTGGCTGAGGAAGCAGACTTGTCTCGTTATCAAGTGCAATATGACAGTCAGAACAAGCGAATAGCTGCGCCAATCCATGAATCGGAAAATCTGATCCCTCCAATCTGTAAGCATACTTACGCTCCCGATATTGACCCGTCCTTGCTGATCCACGATGAAGCTGTTTTTCAAGCATTAATGGGAATCGACTGGACAACTGTGGATTTCCAGCCACTGGGTAGGGATACGGAGGCTAAAGCGGCGCAGGACCACCCACAACCATCAGGCCAGGCTGGTGACCAAGCTTGAACTGGACGCCGGTTTAAAACTGCCTCTTCTTCACGAAAAAACAATTATATTATTATGGGCACCATGTTGCCTTATAATAGGCTAGCTGATACCTTTGATGTTGATATGCCTTCGTGCATAATTTGTTCTTCCTGTGGTAATGAACTTTCCAAAACACTTTCTGAAATGAAAAATTCGTCAAGTGCCACCGCGGTTGTACCGTCGGGCGGAATATGATGTCTGCATATATGAAATCAAAACGAAATTTTAAGTATGACCAAATTTTGAGATACATAATACCTGCCGTCATTGAGCGTGAAGTTGGCTTGGCCAATCTTGAAGCGGAGTTTTGCAAACCCATACTGTTGGAGGAGATAACAACTCCTGTATATATATATGACGCTGGTTTACCATGTAAACCATGCCAGGTTACAATAAATACCGTGTTACTCCATAAGAGGATGTTAACAACGTGGATTAAACCGGTCAAATAGCCTCCGGATTGAGGTGAACTATGTTCCGTCAATTGAAAAAAAAAATTGTCGGTTTAAGAAACACAATAAAAAGCAAAAACCCCCCTTCAAAGAAAAGTATGAAGCAAAAGCAACGAAAAAACGTTTGCCAAAAAAGACTTATTTAAACTGATCAAATGGCATAACCATGGCCAAACACGACCAAGCTTCCGTTAGGTGTAACTATGGTTCTAGTTAGCCAGGTCCCCAAGTGATTCTTGTGGCATTTTATGCCGACCAAATGGTGTGGTCATGGTTCGGGTTCGACCAAGCCCCCAAGTGATTCTGTGGCCTTAGGCTGATCAAGAGGCATGACTGGTTCAGACATGACCAAGTCCCCAAGTGATCTGGTGGCTTTCGCCTATCAAGAGGCATGGTATTGGTTCGGAGACGACCAATCCTCCAAGTGATATAACACGATGCTTTTAGCAAAGCGAACTCAAGGGGTAAACCGGAGGCCGCTTTAGAGCAACTCCGTGTAACCTCACATGATGTAAAAGAACAGATACCCCGCTTTAGTTGAGGTTCCGGTTTATTTTACTTAATCATAATATATACATTGTATGTACATAAGTATAGCCAATGGCTCAGGTATAGTAAGGCCGAAGATGAGCTATATTCCACGGCCTGTCAGTCTCCTCCTCTGATGTACGTGAGTCCTTATGCTCTCGAATATCGATCAGATAGTACGACCCGTTGTGCAGATTCTTGCTGACCACGAAAGGCCCCTCCCAAGGTGGGGATAGCTTATGCATATCAGTCTGATCTTGGATGAGCCGAAGCACCAAATCTCCTTCCTGGAAGACTCTGGTTCTGACTCGGCGACTGTGATAACGACGAAGATCCTGCTGGTAAATCACCGACCGGGCAGCTACGATGTCACGCTCTTCATCCAACCGGTCCAAAGCATCTTGTCGTGCTGTCTCGTTGTCCGCTTCAACATAAGCCGTGACACGAGGTGAGTCATGACGGATATCGCTGGGGAGAACCGCCTCCGCTCCATAAACCATGAAGAACGGTGTGTATCCTGTTGATCTATTGGGTGTTGTATTGATGCTCCATAACACAGATGGTGATTCTTCACCCAACAACCCGGCGTTCTCTGCAAAGGACCCATGAGCCGGGGCTTGATGCCTCTCAAGATCTCTTGATTAGCTCTTTCTGCTTGACCATTGGATTGTGGGTGTGCCACTGATGAAACGTCGAGTCGGATGTGCTCCCGTTCGCAGAACTCCTTCATAGCACCTTTGGATAAATTGGTACCATTATCTGTGATAATACTGTGCGGAAAACCAAACCGGAAAATCACCTTTTTGATGAACTGAACTGCCTTGGCCGCATCACACTTGCTAACAGGTTCTGCCTCCACCCACTTTGTAAACTTGTCCACCGCCACCAAGAGGTGGGTCTTCTTATCTTTGGACCTTTTGAAAGGCCCAACCATATCTAGCCCCCAAGTCGCAAACGACCAAGTAATTGGAATCATCCTCAATTCTTGAGCCGGTACATGAGCACGTCTTGAAAACCTTTGGCAACCATCACATCGTCTGACCAGATCCTTCGCATCAGCATGAGCAGTTAACCAATAGAAACCATGGCGAAACGCTTTAGACACCAGAGATTTTGAACCGGTGTGGTGACCACAATCTCCTTCGTGGATCTCCCGCAAAATTTCACGGCCTTCTTCAGGAGACACACAACGTTGAAAAGCTCCTGATACACTGCAATGATGCAACTCACCGTTGATGACAGCCATGGACTTGGATCGCCGGATTATCTGTCGGGCCAGAATCTCATCTTCTGGCAACTCGCCCCGGTTCTTGTACGCCAGATAAGGAAGCATCCAATCCGGAATAACATGAAGAATTGCCACCAATTGAGCCTCCGGATCAGGAATGGCCAAATCCTCTTCACCAGGGATCTTCACCGACGGGTTGTGCAGCACATCCAGAAAAACATTGGGTGGGACCGGTTTGCGCTGAGAGCCCAACCGGCTTAAAGCGTCTACTGCTTCATTTTTCCGCCGGTCCACGTGGTCCACCTGATAGCCTCTGAAATAACCTACGACAATATCCACCTCACGACGATATGCTGCCATGAGTGGGTCCTTGGAGTCCCAAGTGCCAGACACTTGCTGAGCCACAAGGTCCGAATCACCGAAGCACTTAACTCGACTTAGATTATTCTCCTTAGCCATCCGAAGACCATGGAGCAAGGCTTCATACTCAGCTGCATTGTTAGTACAAGGGAACATTAAACGAAGAACATAACAAAACTTATCACCTCGTGGGGAAGTTAATATGACTCCAGCCCCCGAGCCTTCCAACTACCTGGATCCGTCAAAATGGATGGTCCAATACGTATGATCCGGCTTTTCTTCAGGTGCTTGCATTTCCGTCCAATCATTGATGAAATCAACAAGTGCTTGAGACTTAATCGCTGTCCGGGGCACATATTTCAAACCGTATGGCCCTAGCTCTATAGCCCACTTTGCAATCCGGCCAGTTGCTTCCCGGTTCTGAATGATATCTCCCAAAGGAGCAGAACTGACCACCATAATTGGGTGCCCTTGGAAGTATTGCTTAAGCTTCCGGCTTGCCATAAAAACTCCGTACACCAGCTTCTGCCAATGCGGATACCTTTGCTTGGACTCAATGAGTACCTCGCTGATATAATAGACCAGACGTTGAACCGGATGCTCCTTACCTGCCTCCTTTCGTTCCACCACAACAGCCACGCTGACCGCACTAGCATTAGCAGCAACATATAGCAGTAACGGCTCCTTGTCAATGGGAGCGGCGAGCACAGGCGGATTGGCCAATTGCCGCTTTAAGTCCTCAAACGCTTCATCAGCAGCAGAACTCCAGACGAACTGATACGTCTTCTTCAACATCTGATACAAAGGGATCGCCTTCTCACCAAGGCGGCTGATAAACCAGCTTAACGCGGCAATCCGGCCTGCCAAGCGTTGAACATCATTGATACACTTCGGTTTAGCCAGGGAGGTGATGGCTGTGATCTTCTCCGGATTAGCCTCAATTCCCCTGTTGGACACCAGGAAACCCAATAACTTGCCCGCCGGTACACCAAAGACACACTTGTCTGGATTAAGCATCATCTTGTACGTCCTTAGGTTATCAAAGGTTTCTTTCAAATCATCAACTAGAGTCTCCTTCTCCCTGGATTTAACCACGATATCATCCACGTAAGCATGTACATTACGGCCAATCTGCTTGTGAAGACAATTTTGTACACACCGTTGATAAGTTGCCTGGGCACTTTTGAGCCCAAAGGGCATAGACACATAGCAGAAGGCTCCAAAGGGAGTTATGAATGTCATCTTCTCCTGGTCCTTAACTGCCATTTTGATCTGATGATAGCCAGAATATGCATCCAAAAAACTTAAACGCTCACAACCCGCCGTAGCATCAATGATTTGATCAATACGGGGGAGGGCAAAAGGATCTGCTGGACAAGCTTTATTAAGATCTGTGTAATCCACACACATACGCTAGGTGCCGTTTTTCTTAAGGACTAGCACCGGATTGGCAAGCCACTCAGGGTGAAAAACTTCAACAATAAAACCAGCTGCTAAGAGCCTGGCTACCTCTTCTCCAATCGCCTTGCGTCTTTCTTCGTTAAACCGGCGAAGGAACTGTTTCACCGGTTTGTATTTAGGATCCACATTAAGTGTGTGCTTAGCGAGTTGCCTCGGTACACCTGGCATGTCTGAGGGCTTCCATGCAAAAATGTCCCGATTCTCACGGATGAACTCGATGAGCGCGCTTTCCTATTTCGGATCCAAGTTGGCACTAATGCTGAACTGCTTGGACGAATCGCCAGGTACGAAGTCAACAAGCTTAGTTTCTGCTGCCGATTTGAACTTTAGGGCCAGATCATGCTCCGTAGTTGGCTTCTTCAACGGAGTCATGTCCGCCGGATCAACGTTGTCTTTATAGTACTTCAACTCCTCGGTGGCACAAACCGACTCTGCATAAGCCACATCTCCTTCCTCGCATTCCAAAGCGATTTTGCGGTTTCCGTGAACTGTTATTGTCCCCTTGTGACCCGGCATCTTGAGCTGCAAATACACATAACAGGGTCGAGCCATAAACTTGGCGTATGCCGGACGCCCAAACAGGGCATGATATGGACTTTGGATTTTCACCACTTCAAACGTTATGTCTCCGACCTGGAATCATGATCATCCCCAAAGGCCACTTCAAGAGCTATCTTACCAACGGGATATGCTGATCTGCCAGGCACTACACCATGGAATACTGTATTGGACGGTTTGAGATTCTTATCTGCAAGTCCCATACGACGGAAGGTCTCATAGTATAGGATGTTAATGCTGCTCCCTCCATCCATGAGCACCTTGGTGAATTTATAACCTCCTACCTGAGGCACCACCACCAGAGCCAACTGACCCGGATTATCGACCTGGAGTGGGTGATCCTCTCTGCTCCATATGATTGGCCGTTTAGACCAACGTAGATAACGGGGTGTGGCCGGTTCAACAGAGTTGACTACCCGCCTCTGAACCTTCCGGTCTCGCTTGTCCAAGCTAGTGGTAAAGACATGGTACTGCCCATTACTCAACTGCTTTGGGTTGCTTTGGTAACCTGACTGTTGCTGCTGTTGGTTGTAACCACCCTGGTTGTTTTGACTATTTTGACCATTATGTCCGCCCGGATTACCATTAAATCCTGAACCAGAACTTCCTCCACCGTAACCCGGCCCGGACCCTGAGCCACCGCCAGATCCGTGATCATACAGGAAATTATTAGAATTTTTGAACTCCTACATAATAAAGCAATCCTTCCAAAGGTGGTTTGCTGGCTCCTCCTTCGTCTCATGTCTTGGACAGGGCTGGCTTAGCAGATAGTTCAGGCGGTTTGGGTTGGGGTTGGGCGCTCCACCATGATTTTTCGGCCTACCCTTGCGCCACTGGCCATTGTCATGTACGTTGGTATTAGCCACAAAATCCATGTTTCCATCCGCTTTACGCTTGCCTCCTCCGCCATTGCCTACCCAGTGATACTGCTGACCTTTGGAGTTGTTGTTCTTCTTCCCCTTCCCTGTCTTGTCATCATCAAATTCGGGATCCTTGGTACTATCAGAATCAGCATATTTTACCAAAGCGGCCATGAGGGTCCCCATGTCGGTGCAATGACGCTTCATCCATCCCATTTTCAACTTCAGGGGCCCAAACTGGCAGTTGCCTTCAAGGGTTAATACTGCGGTGTCAGCGTTGATGCAGTTTGAGGAGTGCAACACTTGTGAAACCCAGCGCACCCAATGAGTCGTTGACTCTCCTTCCTCTTGGACGCATGCAGCTAAGTCCACTATCGACATAGGCTGTTTACAGGTATCCTTGAAATTGTTGATAAACCGGGCTCGTAATTGGGCCCATGAAGTGATAGAATTAGCGGGTAAGCTTTTTAACCAAGTACGGGCTGTTCCTTCAAGCATCATGGTGAAGTATTTCGCACACGCTGTGTCATCCACATCAAGCATCTCCATGGCCATCTCATAGCTCTCTACCCATGTCTCTGGTGGTTGATCCGCCGTATAGTTTGGTACCTTGCGTGGGCCTTTGAAATCCTTGGGCAAGCGCACATTGCGTAAAGCGGGGACAAGGCAAGGCACCCCCAAAGAACTAGAAGTAAAGAAAACTCTATGGGCTCAGTGACTGGCATGAACGTCCTTCCTGGGATTTGAACTTGAATCATCCAGTGCTCTTCTTCAGGTAAAGTGGCGTTGTAGGTTCCTGTGAAGCTTGGTACTCCTATGTTCAGGTATCTAGTGACTTCCTTCAAGTGGCGTCCAAAGGGTGTATCTTCATCCGGTTGGGTGAACTTGTTCCTTGTATCCGCCATCCTAAAGAGTTGAGAAGATGAGAGGTCAGAAGAGAAGAGAGTGAGTTGTGATCTAGGTGTTTAGCTTAGTGGTCGTGTCCTACAGTTAGCGTGTGCTCTGATACCATCTCTGTAGCGACCAGACCTCAAACAGTCTGATCTCTGTGCTCCGGTGTCATCCCTGGATCAGTAATGCTGACACCACACAGTACTCGGAGGATTTATAGCAGAGTAGCAATCACACACTTATTACATCGAGTGTCTCAAAAGAGAACTTATTACAATAAATATGGCTTAAGGCCATCTAATTATGATAACAGCGGAAGGCTTGGAAGATATGTGAGTCCATCAACTCCAACGGCATCACTGAGTATAGAACCACGACCTAAAAACTCCTTAATCATCATCTGAAAAGTATGCAACATTAACGTTGCAGCCCGAAAACGGGTCAGCACATGGAATATGCTGGCAAGGTAACACATAGAGAGTAATGGAATGAAACAACTATACTATATGCATATTTGGCTGGTGGAAAGCTCTATGGTTACAGTTTTTGCATAAAGCCAATTTTTCCCTACTTCAAAGGAATAAATTTAATTACTATCATGGTGGTTGTTAAACATTGAGAATGGTTGACAGCATTCTCAATCCCAATTAAGCATCATCATTAACCCAACAACATTAATTTTAGAGTAACATGTTGAGATTCACATGATAATCCAGATACTAGATACTCAAGATGTCCATAACCGGGAACACGGCTAATCATGATTAGTTTGTTACACTCTGCAGAGGTTTGCGCACTTTTCCCCACAAGACTCGATCGCCTCCGTTGGATTTCTCGCACTACATGGTGTTTGAGAAACGGATGACCGAGACACGGTCTTTCAGAAGCGCTAGCACCTTACGATGGATAGACCGGTACACCTACTTTCCCCTACATCTGCTAGTCTACCCTATAAGAGTTCGCACGACTTAATCAACTATGCTAGAGCCCATAATGGCTTGTGACTGCACACGGAAGTTTCTAGTTTGAAAAATCTCATGATCCCTTTGAGCCTGGGTGGCGGTCCAAAAGAAAACATGCATGTCCTGGAATACCCAGGTGCCTCAATCCACCCAGATGTGTATTTAAGTTGCCACCTTAGATAAACCATTAATTATCAATCTCACATCTGTCATGGATTTCACTCACCCAATCCACGTCTACTAGCATAGCATGGCATAATAAGCAAACGTAGAAGTAACTCCCAAGGGTTTGATAATAAACAGGTAATAGGTACTACCTCATCTACTTCCCATCCCACAGTTTAATTAGATCCTAATCATGCAATGTGTGAAGATTGATCTAATGCAAAAAAACTGGGTTGTAGAAAAGGTATGATCAAAGTGTTACTTGCCTTGCTGATGATCCGTGAAACCTAACGATTCGAAGTAACAGGCGGCGCACTCCGGGTACTCTATTGCAGGCAAACAAACAAGCATACAATAAGTACTCATCTAATGCACAGGTAAAACTCAAATAAGAGATCTAACCAGAAGGTTCAACTTAAGAACTCCGGTTGGCAAAAGGAATCAAATCGAACGAAGCAAAGAAAGTCAAACGGCGAAAGAAAACAACTTCGTTCTAGTAATCTGAACCTAAGTCAAATTTTATAGTAGCAAAAACTTGTTTAACTTGATTATTAGGATAGAGGGTTTCGAGACGAAACTCCAGGCGCTTGAATCACCTGATTCCGATAAACGAGCGAAAAGTTATACTAAAACGAAAATCGGATCAGAAATCGCGATCAGAAAATAACCCGGAAAAATCCGACGAAAAAGAAAAACGACGAACGGAATTTTTTAAAAAAACGGCATGGATTTCGTGGTGCGGCGAACCTCGGGCGACGCGCGGCTCCGGTGGATCGGTGGCGGCGGCGGCGGCTGGCGGTGGCGGCGGCGGATGGCGGCTAGGGTTAGGGTTCGGGCGGCGGCTGCTGGTGGGCTGGCTCGGGCCCGAGGCGCGGCTTATAAAGCCCCCCAGCCGGCAGAGTTCTGGCCGGTTATGGCCCGTAGTCGGTTGCATTTTTTTTCGCTCGGAAGAAAAATAAAAAGAAATACTAAACGGACTCCAAAAATTCCGAAATAAATTTTCCCGGGCTTCTAAAATAAAGCCCGACAAAGTGAACATTTATTTGGGCCCTAAATGCAATTTTGAAAAACGCGCATTTTTCCTAATTCAAATAAAAACAACAAGAAAACTCCGAAATAAAACTATTTGATTTTTTTATTAAATCCTCAATATTTCTATATTTTGGGAAAGTCATTTTATTCCCTCTCTCATATTTTTGTAATAGAAATAATTGATGATAAAATAAATAAAATCAAATGATCCTATTCTCAAAATTTGAGAAAAACTCAAATATGAAAATAACGAAATCCCCAACTCTCTTCGTGGGTCCTTGAGTTGCTTAGAATTTTCTAGGATCAAAACCCAAAGCAAATAAAATATGATATGCATGATGATCTAATGTATAACATTCCAAATTGAAAATTTGGGATGTTACAAACCTACCCCCCTTAAGATGAATCTCGCCCTCGAGATTCGGGTTGGCTAGAAAATAGGTGAGGGTGGTCTTTGGGCAAATCTTCCTCTCGTTCCCAGGTGGCTTCATCCTCCGTGTGGTGGCTCCACTGAACCTAGCAAAACTTGATAACTTTGCTGCGAGTAACTCGGCTGGCAAACTCGAGGATCTTAACTGGTTTCTCCTCGTAGGTCAAATCGTTATCCAACTGAATAGTTTCCAAAGGCATTGTGTCTCTCAATGGTATGTCAGCCATCTCCGCGTGACACTTCTTTAACTGAGAAACGTGGAACACATCATGAATTCCTAACAATGCGTCGGGCAATTTCAACTTGTAGGCCACTTCTCCCATACGCTCCAAAATTCGATATGGTCCTACAAATCGTGGCGCTAACTTCCCTTTAACTCCAAAACGCTTTGTTCCCCGAAGTGGAGATACTCGAAGATAAGCTCTGTCTCCAACTTCGTAAACTGTCTCCTTGCGTTTAGAATCTGCATAACTCTTCTGTCTGGACTGGGCTACCTTGAGCCTATCGCGAATCAACTTCACTTTCTGTTCAGACTCCTTAATCAAGTCAGGTCCAAACAACTGGCGGTCTCCGACTTCGTCCCACGACAGCGGTGTCCTGCACCTTCTTCCGTACAAAGCTTCGAAAGGGGCCATCTTCAAACTGGTTTGGTAACTGTTATTGTAAGAGAACTCTCCATATGGCAAATTATCGTCCCAACTAGATCCATAATCTAGCGCACAAGCTCTCAGCATATCCTCCAAAATCTGATTGACTCTCTCGGTCTGTCCATCTGTCTGCGGATGAAAAGCTGTACTGAATTCTAGCCTGGTTCCCAAAGTTTCGTGCAACTGCTTCCAAAACTTTGAGGTAAACTGGGTTCCTCTATCTGATATGATACTCCTTGGAACTCCATGCAGACATACTATTCTGGTCATGTATATTTTTGCCAACTTAGCACTGGTATAAGTGGTCTTTACTGGGATGAAATGAGCTACTTTCGTCAATCGATCGACTACAACCCAAATCGAGTCATAGCCTGAACGAGTCCTGGGCAATCCCGTGATAAAATCCATGCCTAACTTATCCCACTTCCATTCGGGTATTGGCAATGGTTGTAACAATCCTGCTGGCTTCTGATGCTCTGCCTTTACTCTCTGGCATACATCACAAACTGCTACATACTCTGCTATTTCTTTCTTCATTCCGGTCCACCAGAAAATATCCTTCAAATCCAGATACATCTTGGTATTCCCTGGGTGAATCGAATAGGGTGAATCATGGGCCTCTTGCAGAATTAACTTCCTGATCTCCGGGTCATTGGGCACATAGACACGGTCTTCAAACCATAGGGTATCGTGCTCATCCTCACAAAATCCTTTAGCTTTTCCTTCTTTCATTTTCTCCTTTATGGAAGCAATCTCCTTGTCAGTCTTCTGAGCTTCCCTGATTCTGTCCATCAAAGTTGACTGAATTTCCAATGTTGCTACATAGCCTCTCGGAACTATTTCCAAACATAGTTCACGAAGATTTTCTGCTAACTCCTTGGGTATTTCTCCCGTCATTAACGTATTGACATGGCTCTTGCGGCTTAATGCATCAGCTACTACATTAGCCTTCCCGGGATGATAATGCAATTTCATATCATAATACTTGATGAGCTCCAACCATCTCCTTTGTCTGAGGTTCAACTCCTTCTGTGTGAAAATGTACTTCAAACTCTTATGATCCGTGTACACCTCACAATGATTTCCAATGAGGAAATGTCTCCATGTCTTCAAGGCATGCACTACGGATGCTAACTCCAAATCATGCATAGCATAATTCAACCCATGGGGCTTTAGTTGTCTTGAGGCATATGAAACAACTCTCCCTTCCTGCATAAGCACTGCTCCAAGTCCTCGACGTGAAGCGTCGCAATACTCCTCATAATCCTTGGTCTGATCTGGCAAAATCAACACCGGTGAGGTAACCAAGCGTTTCTTCAACTCCTGGAAACTAGCCTCACACTGCTCAGTCCATTTGAACTTGGTATCTTTCTTCAACAACTCCGTCATAGGCTTTGAAATCTTTAAAAAAAATTCAATAAACCTTCGGTAGTATCCTGCGAGTCCAAGAAAACTCCGAATCTCTCCAACGGTAGTTGGGGCTTCCCACTTGGTCACGGTATCAACTTTAGTGGGATCAACAGCTATACCTTCTCCAGATATAACGTGTCCGAGGAATCCTACTTCCTTCAACCAAAACTCACATTTGCTGAACTTGGCATATAATTGATGTTCTCTGAGCTTTCCAAGTACCAAACGCAAATGCTCCTTATGTTCCTCTTCATTCTTTGAATAAACCAGGATATCATCAATGAACACTACGACGAACTTATCCAAAAACTCCATAAACACTTTGTTCATCATGTTCATCAAATAGGCAGGCGCGTTAGTCAGACCAAATGACATAACGGTATACTCATACAGCCCATACCTGGTGGTAAAAGCTGTCTTTGGAATATCCTGTTCTCGAATCTTCAGCTGGTGGTACCCTGATCGCAAATCGATCTTGGAAAACACTTTAGCTCCTTGCAATCGATCAAACAGATCATTGATCATTGGTAGCGGGTACTTGTTCTTGATTGTTACTTCATTCAATCCTCGATAATCAACAACCATCCTTAACGATCCATCCTTCTACTCTACTAATAGTACTGGTGATCCCCAAGGTGAAGAACTTGGGCGAATGTAACCTTTATCCAGTAACTCCTTAATTAATTTCCACCAAATCCTTTGCTGGCATCCTATATGGTCTCTTTGATATTGGCCCTGTGCCTGGCAATAGCTCAATCAAGAACTCAATATCTCTATCCGGTGGCATGCCTGGCAATTCCTCTGGAAATACATCAGGGAATTCCCTTACCACTGGTACTTCCTCCTGCACAACTCCTGTTAATGAATTTACTTGTGTCTTGTTTGACGCATGCCGGGATACATACTTGATCCTTCTCCCTTCTGGGGTGGTAAGAAAAATTGACTTACTAGCACAATCGATGTTTCCTCCATACATCGACAGCCAATCCATACCAAGAATCACATCCAGACCTTGAGATTCCAGAATAATTAAATCTGTTGGGAAAACCTGTCGTCCTATACTTAATGGCACTTGAAAACATCCTTGACTGGCCATGTACTCTGCTCCTGGTGAGCTTACTAGCATAGGTGTTTTGAGAACCCTAGTGGGTAGGCTATACTTTTCCACAAATCCCCTTGATATGTATGAATGCGATGCACCAGTATCAAAAGAACGAGTGCAGTAAATGACTTAACCAAAAACTTACCTATTACTGCATCGGGCTGAGCTTCAACCTCCTCCACATTAACGTGGTTCACCTATCCCATGTTGAAAGGGTTCGGCTTCTTTCCGGAGCTTCCATTGCCGTTTTGGCCTTCAGGACATTCATTGGCATAATGTCCGGTCTTGGAACACTTGAAACAGGTGACTTGACTCAGATCTCTCTTGGCTGGGGTTGATGGGGTGCTGCGGTTCTGGCCATTGCTTCCTCCATTCCAATTACCATTCTTGGTGCCATTGTGATTGTGCGAGCTACCTACTCCTATGGGTATGCTGAAAATGTCCTCCCGGTCTAGGGGTAAAACGTGGCTTCTGTTGAGCTCCTGAATTATACTTTCCTTGTCCATACTTCCTCTTGCGGTTCTCAATTTGCTGCTGCTTCCCTTCAATCATAAGAGCACGGTCTACCAACTCCTGGTAGTTGTTGAAGGTGGCTACCATCAACTGCATACTCAACTCATCATTCAGTCCTTCCAGGAACTTCTCCTGCTTAGCTGAATCCGTAGCAACGTCGTCTGGGGCATAACGTGCTAGTTTACTAAACTCCTCCACATACTGGCCAACTGTCCGTCCTCCTTGGAGCAAGCTACGAAACTCACGATTCTTCATGGCCATTGCTCCTACTGAAACATGGGCAGTACGGAAAGTCTGCTGAAATTGATCCCATGTGACAGTGTCAACTGGAAAGGTGGCTGTGAAATTCTCCCACCATGATGCTGCGGGTCCTTCTAACTGATGTGCGGCAAACTTAACCTTCTCCGCATCTGTGCATCCTGCGGTGGTCAACTCCCTAGCTGTCTTGCGGAGCCAATCATCTGCTACTATCGGCTCGGTGCTACTGGAAAACACCGGCGGATTCAGCCTAAGAAAACGGGCTAAGTGGTCAACAGGTGGTGGTGGTGGTGGTGGGTTGTTGTTGTTCCCCTGATTCTGATTCTGAAATAGCAACTGCATCAAGGTGTTCTGCTGCTGGATCAACTGGGTGAGCTCCGGCGGAAAGGCAAATCCGGGGTCACGTCTCGGAGGCATCTGGGGTTTAGAAGAGATGAGATATAAGAATAGAGGGAGTCTAAAGGGAAAACACTACCCATATGCACATGAGGCAAAAGCAAACAATTCACTTCATTCAATCAAACAAAGGCATACAATCAATCTAACTATCGCAAGGTGCTCGGACTACTATATTTACATGGTGGACTACTACTACTGATGAGGTGGTCTACTTGAAATATTCTACGGTTGTAGACTCCATGATATCTGCTCCTGCTTCATCAACATAGTCATCATTGCTACTATCTGCTTCCGAATCGGTGCCGTCGATGATGATGTAGTCTTCCAAGCTAATCTCCTTGGGTTCTTCGTCTTCATCTACTGGTGTCGGGCCTCCCATAAATATTCCAATCTTCTTGATCAGGTCGTCATTCTTCTCCACCAATACTTCAATTTCTTCTTCATAATCTTCGCGGGTAGCCTTGAGTACTTCCTCCAGTTCCTTGATTCTAGTCTTAGCCTTCTTCAGATCTATCATGTCGGCGCACATCTGATTCTCCTGTTGTCGAATGTGCTGATTTAACTCCTGAATAAAAGCTGCAATTGATCTATCTTTCCTGGTGTTAATCATCTCCCAGTGTTCATCTCGGCGCCCACAAATCTGGTATATAGTATCCTTAAGATCCTTGCGGTAGACTTCTCCAATGCATCCCATGGCGATGTGAGCTGCCATGCTCTTTCCTAGACTCCAAGTTGGTGCATCAAAAGAAAACTCTATGGGCTCAGTGACTGGCATGAACGTCCTTCCTGGGATTTGAACTTGAATCATCCAGCGCTCTTCTTCAGGTAAAGTGGCGTTGTAGGTTCCTGTGAAGCTTGGTACTCCTATGTTCGGGTATCTAGTGACTTCCTTCAAGTGGCGTCCAAAGGGTGTATCTTCATCCGGTTGGGTGAACTTGTTCCTTGTATCCGCCATCCTAAAGAGTAGAGAATATGAGAGGTCAGAAGAGAAGAGAGTGAGTTGTGATCTAGGTCTTTAGCTTAGTGGTCGTGTCCTACAGTTAGCGTGTGCTCTGATACCATCTCTGTAGCGACCAGACCTCAAACAGTCTGATCTCTGTGCTCCGGTGTCATCCCTGGATCAGTAATGCTGACACCACACAATACTCGGAGGATTTATAGCAGAGTAGCAATCGCACACTTATTACATCGAGTGTCTCAAAAGAGAACTTATTACAATAAATATGGTTTAAGGCCATCTAATTACGATAACAGCGGAAGGCTTGGAAGATAAGTGAGTCCATCAACTCCAACGGCATCACTGAGTATAGAACCACGACCTAAAAACTCCTTAATCATCATCTGAAAAGTCTGCAACATTAACGTTGCAGCCCAAAAACGGGTCAGCACATGGAATATGCTGGCAAGGTAACACATAGAGAGTAATGGAATGAAACAGCTATACTATATGCATATTTGGCTAGTGGAAAGCTCTATGGTTACAGTTTTTGCATAAATCCAATTTTCCCCTACTTCAAAGGAATAAATTTAATTACTATCATGGTGGTTGTTAAACATTAGAATGGTTGACAGCATTCTCAATCCCAATTAAGCATCATCATTAACCTAACCCAACAACATTAGTTTTAGAGTAACATGTTCAGATTCACATGATAATCTAGATACTAGATACTCAAGATGTCCATAACCGGGGACACGGCTAATCATGATTAGTTTGTTACACTCTGCAGAGGTTTGCGCACTTTTCCCCACAAGACTCGATCGCCTCCGTTGGATTTCTCGCACTACATGGTGTTTGAGAAACGGATGACCGAGACACGGTCTTTCAGAAGCGCTAGCACCTTACGATGGACAGACTGGTACACCTACTTTCCCCTACATCTGCTAGTCTACCTTGTAAGAGTTCGCACGACTTAATCAACTATGCCAGAGCCCATAATGGCTTGTGGCTGCACACGGAAGTTTCTAGTTTGAAAAATCTCATGATCTCTTTGAGCCTGGGTGGGGGTCCAAAAGAAAACATGCATGTCCTGGAATACCCAGGTGCCTCAATCCACCCAGATGTGTATTTAAGTTGCCACCTTAGATAAACCATTAATTATCAATCTCACATCTGTCATGGATTTCACTCACCCAATCACGCCTGATTCCGATAAACGTGCGAAAAGTTATACTAAAACGAAAATCGGATCAGAATTCGCGATCAGAAAATAACCGCGGAAAAATCCGACGAAAAAGAAAAACGACGAACGGATTTTAAAAAAAAACGGCACGGATTTTGATGTGCGGCGAACCTCGGGCGACGCGCGGCTCCGGCGGATCGGCGGCGGCGGCTGGCGGCTAGGGTTAGGGTTCGGGCGGCGGCTGCTGGTGGGCTGGCTCGGGCCCGAGGTGCGGCTTATAAAGCCCCCCGGCCGGCAGAGTTCTGGCCGGTTACGGCCCGTAGTCGGTTGCATTTTTTTCGCTCAGAAGAAAAATAAAAAGAAATACTAAACGAACTCCAAAAATCCTGAAATAAATTTTCCCGGGCTTCTAAAATCAAGCCCGACAAAGTGAACATTTATTTGGGCCCTAAATGCAATTTTGAAAAACGCGCATTTTTCCTAATTCAAATAAAAACAAGAAAACTCCGAAATAAAACTATTTGATTTTTTTATTAAATCCTCAATATTTCTATATTTTGGGAAAGTCATTTTATTCCCTCTCTCATATTTTTGTAATAGAAATAATTGATGATAAAATAAATAAAATCAAATGATCCTATTCTCAAAATTTGAGAAAAACTCAAATATGAAAATAACGAAATCCCCAACTCTCTCTGTGGGTCCTTGAGTTGCTTAGAATTTTCTAGGATCAAAACCCAAAGCAAATAAAATATGATATGCATGATGATCTTATGTATAACATTCCAAATTGAAAATTTTGGATGTTACAGGTTAATACTGCGGTGTCAGCGTTGATGCGGTCTGAGGAGTGCAACACTTGTCAAACCCGGCGCACCCAATGAGTCGTTGACTCTCCTTCCTCCTGGACGCATGCAGCTAAGTCCACTATCGACATAGGCTGTTTACAGGTATCCTTGAAATTGTTGATAAACCGGGCTCGTAATTGGGCCCATGAACTGATAGAATTAGCGGGCAAGCTTTTTAACCAAGTACGGGCCGTTCCTTCAAGCATCATGGTGAAGTATTTCGCACACGCCGTGTCATCCACATCAAGCATCTCCATGGCCATCTCATAGCTCTCTACCCATGTCTCTGGTGGTTGATCCGCCGTATAGTTTGGTACCTTGCGTGGGCCTTTGAAATCCTTGGGCAAGCGCATGTTGCGTAAAGCGGGGACGAGGCAAGGCACCCCCAAAGAACTAGAAGTAACACCAGGTTCGATCGAAATGGTTGGACGAACCGGCGTGAGCTGCCGAGCCTGATGCTGTGCGGCTAACTCGGCCTCCCTACGCTCTCGGGCCCGGTTCACCACTTCCTAAGCGTCATCGGCACCACCCGTCGGGTTGTTGTCCCGGGGTGCCCCACGTCGTTCATTACTCGACACTGCCGGTTCATCCATATGTCTGCTATAGCTCCGGCTTGGACGAGGGGTCGAGTGGATCCGGTCGCGGCTGTACGAGTATACTTCCTGTTGGTCCAGAGCAGTCCTCAGAAGTTCCTTGACCCGCCGTGTCTCTACTGCCTGTGGTGAGTCACCTTCAATTGGAATGGCCTCCAGCCGTGCAGCAGCGGCAACAAGATTGTCCATTGGGCTGGAGTAGTGACCCGGGGGTGTTAAAGTAGCCTGAGGTACAATGGTGTTTTGACGAGGCGGGTTGATCTGACGAGGCTGAACCAGTGCACCGGTCCTAGGGGCTTCCGCCCGGTTCCCCTCCAGTGGATTGCCGGCTCTTGGCCCTGGAGTGTTGAAAAGGTCTCTGGCCTCGAAAACCAGAGGTAAGCGGGACCGGTGCTTCCTCCTCATGACTTCATGTGATGCGCTCTGGTCTAACATAAGCCTGTAGGCCTGTGCGTCTAAGGCAGCCCGCTCTGCGGCCATCCTGGTGTCCTCAGCCACCAGATCCGCCTTGGCCTGGGTGATCTATTCCTTTACCTTTGCAATCTCCATATTGTGAACGTCCTGATCTGGCGGATTAACTTCCGCCATAAGCACAGCTAACGCATCAAATAGCTCTGATAGAACCTGAGCCGGCGGGCTCACAGGGCCTCCTGCCCCGGCAGCCGTTGCTGCTGCTGAACCGGAAATCGTTGCCGCAGCTATCGAAGAATGAAGCGCTGCTTGTGTTCCGGCCATGAATACTCCAACCCGGTTGGGCAGATCAGAGGGGTCCGGAATACTGTCGCCATCGGAACAGCTCCCAATCCAGCCATCTTGTAGCTGATAAAGAGATTCAGTTTCTCCGGTCGAAGACTCGTCACCGGAACAAATGACAGTCGCCCCGCGAAATCCCGATCTGTCCTCATGACTTCCTCCATGGATGACTCCCACGAAGGCACGCTTCATGGCCGGTTTAACCCGGGCGGATTGCGCATGCTGAGTCGTCTCGACGAGGTCGGTGCAGATGTCCGGCTCAGGGCCCGGTTCACCGATCTTCCCAATGAAAATGTGAATGCTACCAAAGGGGACCCGGTACCCGTACTCAACTGAGCCGGCCTCGGGGCCCCAGCGTGCATCGTCGATGTAGAGCCTGCCGCGATGACTCTTAGTCATCCGGCCTACAGCATAGCCCTCGAGTCCTTCAAAGCGGCCATCCAAGAACCGGAAACCATCGTGCGATAGCCCCGCGATGGGCGCCAACTGTCGTGGTTTTGTCACGGCAAATGTCCTAGAGAAAGGACTTAGTCGTGGAGCCATCGCTACGGGTTAGCTTGAAGGGGTTAAAGCGGACACAAGGACGCAAGAGAGTTTATACTAGTTCGGCCCCTTCAATGAAGGTAAAAGCCTACTTCTAGTTGTGATGGAATTGATGGGTGTTTCGATGACTAGGGAGCGAATAAGCTTCACCGATGTCTCGAGTCGTTGTCTCCCCCTTGAACCGCCGCAGGGTCGTCCTCTTATATACATGGGTGACGCCCGTCGGTTTACAGAGTCCCGATACCGGTTCATAGATGCGTCCGGTTCGGTCTCCACTATTCCTAACTTATAACACAAGTTACATACCGACGCCGGTTTACAGCTATAGGCCTTAAACCGATTATGGGCCTTTAGCCCTCATCTGCCCTCATGGGCTTTTATCATACTCAACTACTGATGAAGTTAACCCGGCCTGTCCTGGCCGGTTTACGCCCAGTAGTAATATCCCCAACAGGTAGGATATGACCAACACCCATTTTTCTTATGGCTCGGGGAGGAATTTCATCACCTACATCACAAGTACCACTTTGCTCCACTTGGGAGCCGTTATTCTCATCAAACTCCACGTTACACGTTTCCTCAATAAGTCCCGTGGACTTATTGAGAACACGGTAAGCATGAGAGTTTGTAGCATAACCAACAAATATGCCCTCATAAGCTCTAGCCTCAAATTTAGACAAACGAACACCTTTCTTGAGAATGAAACACTTACACCCGAATACCCGGAAGTACTTGAGGTTGGGCTTATTATCGGTGAGTATCTCATATGGAGTCTTGTTCAAGCCTTTGCAGAGGTAGAGCCCATTAGATGCATGACATGCGGTGTTGATGGCTTCAGCCCAAAAGTTGTTGGGAGACTTGAACTCCGCCATCATGGTCCTTGCCGGATCCATCAATGTCCGGTTCTTCCTCTCTGCTACACCATTTTGCTGAGGGGTATAAGGTGCGGAATATTGATGCTTGATTCCCTCATCACTCAAAAACCCATCCAAGGTGTAGTTCTTGAACTCGGATCCGTTGTCACTTCTTATAGTCAAGATCTTTGTATTGTGTTGTCGTTGAGCTTCATTTGCAAAGGCAATGACGGTTTGTTGGGTCTCGCTTTTCCTCTTGAAGAAATATACCCAGGTGTATCTTGAATAGTCATCCAAAATCACCAAGCAATACTTTCTACTGCCAAGACTATCAAAGGATGGAGGCCCGAAGAGATCCAAATGAAGGAGCTCCAAAGGCTTCTTCGAGTAGATGATAGTCGTGGGAGGGTGAGCCTTCTCATGTAGCTTTCCTTCGATGCAAGCACTGCAAGCACGATCTTTGGCAAAACTAACATTTGTTAGTCCACGTACATGATCCCCTTGAGAAGACTTTGCAAAGATGTCATATTGACATGGGCTAAACAGCGATGCCAAAGCCATCCCACGTCAACTTTAGCCATTAGGCATGTCACGGTCTTAGTGGGTCGCTCCGAAAAGTTAATCACATAGAGACCGTTCTCGACATGCCCAACAAAGGCTACTTTAAGAGTCTTTCTCCACAAGAGGGCCACGGTATCAACATCAAAGAAAGTGGCAAAGCCCATGAGTGCTAGTTGGCGAACGGAAAGTAAATTATATGCAAGGGACTCAACAAGCATGACCTTCTCGATCGTAAGATCATGAGAAATGACAACTTTGCCGAGTCCCAATACCTTAGATGACGAGGCGTCACCCGACTCGACGTTGGTGGGCATGGATGGAATGTTTTGCACGTCCACCACCAAGTCCTTGCTTCCGGTCATATGATTAGTAGCTCCACTATCGAGCAACCATGATCCCCCACCAGAAGCAAACACCTACAAGAGATCAATGCTTGGTTTTAGGTACCCATTTTTAATGGGTCCTTTGATGTTAGTAACAAGGGTCTTAGTAACCCAAATAGACCATTCAATATACTCATGAGGAGAACCAACAAATTTGGCATAAACATGCCCATCACTAGCACGACATAACACATAAGAAGGATTAAAATCGCCGGCTTTGTTGGGAGGGGTGACATTGCCCTTCTTGACACCACCACTCTTCTCATTGTTCTTCTCCTTGGAAGCACCCTCTCCCTCCTTCACAAAAGTTTGCTTGAGAGGAGGAGGTCGTTTGGTCTTGTCATTCTTGTTCTTGTTCTTGGACTTGGGCACGTACCCAATCCCTTCCTTGGCCACAACTCCCTTTTGGTTGGTCAAAAGGTCGTTGAGGTTCTTCTTGCCTTGTATGCAACACACAAGACCTTTCTCAAGTTGCTCCTTTAGCTTAGTGTTCTCCTCAACAAGATGCACATGCTCACAACATGGGTTAGTAGCATTTGCATTATCAATTAACATTATAGAGGAAAACTAGCTTTCTCATTGGTTAGATTTACTTGAAGTTGATCATGAGACTCTTTGAGGCTAGCATGAGCACCCTTCAAGACCTTGTGAGCCTTGTCAAGTAGATCAAACTCCTCTATGAGTCTAGCAAGATCAACCCCAAGTTTGGCTTTCTCGGAGTTTAGCACATGAGAAACAACGAGAGCATGATCCAAATCTTTCTTTAACTTAGCATGATCAATGTTGTGTGACTCCTCAAGAGCCAAACGAAGACCACGCTCTTCCTCAAGAGCATTGGAAAGATCCAAAATCTCATCGGCATAGTCATGACTATGCCCCTCCATTTTGGAGATAGTATCTTCGTGAGCCTCGATCACGTCATTGGCTTCACCAAGTTGTTCCAAGAGAGCAACAAAATGCTTCTTGGTTTTACCCTTGAGTTTACCCATAAAGGACTCAAACTCATTTTCCTCCACATTAGGTACCTCATATTCATCAATGCAATCCATCAAGCAAGGATTATTAATGATGGCAGCTTTGATGTTGGGGGTTACCTTGTTGGTGGCTTTAGCCATGAGGCACTTGGCGGTGATGTTCTCATTGGGTGAGTCGAAGAGAGATATCCTTGGAGTTTTTGCAATGGCAACGGAGGCCATGGCAACTGACTCACCATCTTCATCATCATCATCATCCTCATGGTACTCTTCTTGAACCACCAACGCCTTGTGAGGGGTTTTCTTGGTGAAGTTGCTCTTGTTGGGGAAAGACTTGGCTTTGTCTTTTCGAATGAGCTTGCCACCATTGTCTTCCGTCTTCTCATACGGGCACTCCGCAACAAAATGACTCACATTGCCACAATTGTAGCAAGTCCTCACACGTTGCTTGCTCTTCGTGCCACTTGAGTTGTTCTTGTTAAAGTTTGGCCTTGAGTTTTTCTTGCTCCAGAATTGCCTTGAAGCAAGTGCCATGTGTTCATGATAGGCATACTTTGTATCTTCGAGGTTGCTTTCCTCTTCTTCCTCTTCTTCTTATTCAACACAAACCTTGGCCTTCAATGCAAGGTTGGGCTTCTTTGCCCTTTGAGAATGAAGCACCGCATTGTCGGCGGTCTTGTCCAACATGTTCATGTCCACAAACTCATCGAACACTTCACTTGAGGTTAAAGTGTGGAAGTCCGGCCTTTGACGAATGACGGAGGACATGGCCTTGTGGTACGACATCATTGCCTTGAGGAATTTGCGTTTGATCCAATTGTCATCCGTGTCCTTGCTCCCATGATCTCGGAGTGAGACCGCGAGTTTGGTTACTCTCCGATAAAGCTCACGAGGTTCTTCATCTTCTTTCATTGCAAACTCATCGGCTTCATCTTGCACTACTTCATAGTTGGAGCGTTGAATGCTTGCGCTTCCCCGATAGAGAGAGACAACACAAAGCCATGCATCCTTGGCCAAGGCGAAGGGCTGAAGATGAGGAATATCTTCGGGTGGAATTGCATCTTGAATGATGAAGAGAGCATTCTCATTGAATTGATTATCCGCGGCTTCTCGAGGAGTGAAGTTGCTTGGATCATGCGGATGGAAACCTTATTCAATGATTCTCCAAAGATTAGTGTACACATGATTTAAATGACGCTTAAAGCAATAGACCCAAGAATCAAAGTCCTCATTTTTCACAATCTTAGGGGGAGGACCGGCATGATTCAAATGAGTGGAAGGAATCGGTCCACCATACACAAGTGGTATTTCCACATGGGCAAAGATGTCGGTGCCATTTTTACCACTAGAAGAAGGAGCCTTTTTACTACTAGCTTCCCCCTTGTCGGAGATAGCATCCGTCACCTTGTTGGTGGGATCACCCGCTTTCAATGGTGCTGTGGATAGTTTAAGCCCTTCAATGAATTTAGTAAACATGCTTTCAACCTTGGTCGTCATGGAGGTTTTCAATGTCTCCAAGGCCACATTGAACTCCTCACGAGAGACCGAGGTTTCCCCATCGCCCGTAGACGATATCGGATTCACACCCGAGTGTTCCTCCACACTGTCTACGGTATCAACCATACTCTTTGGACGGCGAAGTCCTTAGTAAAGAGACGAGGCTCTGATACCAATTGAAAGGATCGATATGGTTGACTAGAGGGGGGTGAATAGGCAACTAACAATTTTTTCATTTCTTTACCAAATTAAACTTTGCAACAAAGTAGGTTGTCTAGATGTGCAACTAGGTGAGCAACCTATATGATGCAACAACAACAAACAAGCAAGCAAGCAAGAGAAGTAACACTAATAAGCTAGCAAAAGTAAAGGTAAGAGATAACCAAGAGTGGACCCGGTGAAGACGAGGATGTGTTACCGAAGTTCCTTCCTTTTAAAGGGAAGTACGTCTCCGTTAGAGCGGTGTGGAGGCACAATGCTCCCCAAGAAGCCACTAGGGCCACTGTATTCTCCTCACGTCCTCACACAATGTGAGATGCCGTGATTCCACTATTGGTGCCCTTGGAGGCGGCGATCAGACCTTTACAAACAAGGTTGCGGCAAACTCCACAACTTAATTGGAGGCTCCCAACGAAACCATGAAGCTTCACCACAATGGAATATGGCTCTGAGGTGACCTCAACCGTCTAGGGTGCACAAAGCACCCAAGAGTAACAAAATCCACACAAGAAAGTATGGGGGAAGCAAATATCCTTTGGTGGAAGTGTAGATCTAGGTCTCCTCCTTCAATACCTAGCAAATCAACAAGTTTGAGTGGCTAGAGAGAGATCGGGCAAAGAGAGCTTGAGTAGCATTAATGGTGGAAAGAGAAAGGTAAGAGGTAAATGTGGTAGGTGGAAGAAGCACCCTTATATAGCAACCCTAAAAATCCAACCATTACTGTGTTCTCAGTACTGTAGCGGTACAACCGCTCCTGGTCCCGGTACAACCGGGACTCAAAGTTTACGTGCAGAACCCTACCAGGCGGTACAACCGAGCGACCAGGCGGTAGTACCAGTTGAGAAGAACAACCGGACCAACCGCCCAGCCACCGCTCAACCACCGCATAGGAACAGAAGGGAGTCACCCCTGAGTGCGGTAGTCGTGCGGTACCGGGCCGGTGCAACCGCATGGTCTTGAGCGCTCGGGCGGCTAAGTCCTGAGTGGTAGAACCGCTCCGGACACCGGTGGTACCAGTACGACCGGACCAACCGGGCCACCACCGCCCGAGTACTGGATCAAAACAAAGGCCTAAACGGTACTTGGGCGGTGCCTGGCCGAAACAACTGCCCTAGTCTTTGCTGAGCAAGTTGGCGGTACCACCGCCCGGAAGCAGCGGTACAACCGCTCAAACAAAACTGGTCAGCGCCAAGACCCAACGGTACAACCGCTCCACAGAGCGGTACAACCGCTGGAGCCCACAGTAAGCAGAAGGAAAGAAAGGGAAGAGCTCTCTCTCACAGTTTAGGAAGGCAAGAGAGGGGTGAGGTAAGTGTACGTGAAATGATACCCCCAACACTTTCCAATGTGGATTCCCTCTTGATAGTATAGGTTCCCTATGACCAAAAGAGATAAGCAAACATGTATAACACACCGTCTTCGATCCTTTTTTCCTTCAGAGAGAATAGCTAACCGAAGAAGACCTAAAACTGAAACCTGAAACACTTAGCATAAGATTAGGCCAATAATGGGTTTTCATCATCATCCAAAACACAAAGTAGGGAAATGACCTTACAGGGTGTTGTGCGACCGCGGCGTGCAGGAGCGGCCGTGTGAGGGTGCGGTGCGACTGCGACAGCCGTGCGCAAGTGTACCTCCTTTTCATTTGGAAAACTTTAGGCAAGCTTGGAAAAAATGTGTGGCAATGTATGGCAATGCAAGGCCTAGACCCAAACAGGATAAGTACGTAGTACTACGTACTAGGAGTACTAGTGTTAAAAAAGAAAGGCTGGGTTTTCCTTCGCGGGATTAATTGATACAAATCCTCGTTTCACGTGTCAATTAATGCATATTTTTTTCTCCAAAGCCCAAAGAGCTAACCATCTCACTCCTCATCGCTTGATTAATGCAGCGCCATGCAAACCAACCTTGTCACTTCCGCATGCATGCAGGGGATATTAATGTCCTTGGTTGCTAGTACGAGGCAAACCCCATCAATTTTGCCTCTATTAGTGTTTTGTGGCCTTTTGCAAATTGTAATTTTGATATACTGGCCTTGTGTAAAAAAAATGGAGGTAGTAACTATATTTGACTTCCTTCCCCATTGCAGTGACGTCGACGATATCTCGAACGTTGTGGTTTGGCGAAGTGCGTTCGACGGAGAACACCATTGATGGAGATCATGGTAAGTCATTCGCAAGTGCCGCCCGCAAGCCGAGACAATCGCCTTATTTGCATTCAGGAAGTCTGTTGAACCAAAGGAGGCGTAGATGTACTAGTACTACTCGTACACAATAGCGTCGTCTGTCCAGCTTAGTGTGGTGAGATGGTTTCTCAAAGAAGACGATGGAGAAGCGGAGTCAACGAAGAGTGAAATGATGGTTGCTTCGTTCGTGCTTTGTGATTTGACACCTCACTGCTTTGTGATTTGTGATAGAAGGGACAGGGGAGTAGACTCTATCCTCTATACTGTACATGCGTCCAAGCACGGGAGAAAGAGGAGAGACGTTGCATTTTTCTATTCCTTCAATCAATCAATCAATCAGGGAGCTTCGGTTCCATCCTTTTGGCTTTGGCAACACCGTCCACAATGGTTCCCACAATGCCAAAAGCTATTTTCACATTTGGCTACACATTGTGGATGCCCTTAACTGTACCACTTGGTTTTGCTCCTGTGTGCTATCTATACAAATCTCAATTATATTGATCTAAAAAATTACGGAATCAATATTAGTAAAAAGGAGGTGATTTTGCCGCGCGGATGGCGGGGGAGGTTTCTTAGTTTTAGAGGACGTTGTCCTGGCGGTTTGCTAACATGCGGTCCCACATGTCAGTGCTTTACCAAGCCGATCCGCTTCCCACATGAGGCAGAACAACGACAGAAGCAACACGTGGTTAACTTGAAGAAGATGAGGGAGAAGCGGATTCAGCAATGAGTGAAATGATGGTTGCTTCATCCCTCCAACTTCTTTTTTAGCATTAATACTTCGTCCCTCCAACTTAACTGTGGGAAAGGTGCAGCTTTGTGATTTGACACCTCATTGCTCATTACTATGCCGGCTCCATGACTGGGTGCTTCACCCCGGCTGCTCTGCACTGTATTCCGGTATGGCACGTGGTCCCGGTAGCTTGATGCCCCACATGTCGGCGAAAGGGACTAGAAGATTTATGAAAGCGAGCGCTCCACTCTTACAACGGAGGAGTACACGACACGATGACCAAGTGAACTGTCACTTGTACTGTATATAGTACTATAGTTTTGTTGTTTCACACGATCCATCGATACAAACCCGATTAAACAGGAAAGGGAGGGATTTTTCCCGCGCGGTATATGATACTGGACATACATTTCAAAGGCAATTTTAATGTATGCAAACTAAATAATTAAGTAACAATATGATATCTAGTAAAACTAAAAACACATATGATTTATTGTGTTAGAGTGTAGTAGTAGTGCTGTATTGCATAGTTGTTAGATGTAACATGCAAGAACGTGTAGAGATGTAGTTTTGGAGGGCCTACAGAGAGAAAAGCTTAATATGTTCACCGAACTTCAGAATAAGCTCATTACGGTCACTATATACGTTTTGCGGTGATTAATCGGTCACTTGCTCACGGTTCAGGATCGGATTGCACTTTGTTGACCGGCCAAATAGTCTGCGTGGCACCATGTTGACTACTTAAATTGACCATGTTCCTTGTGGGTCCCACCTGTCAGTTTACATAGGGAAAAGGTCAGATAAACAAAAATTTACGTAGGCACGACAAGACTCCACCCCGTGCGCGGGAATCACCTGGTTGTGTATGTGTCTGTTAGGGCCTGATGTGTGCGCATGCACGTGTAGGTTGAGCACTTGAGCGTGAGAGTGTGTGTTGGTCGTGTGGTGTACTGGTGTGTGCATGCATGTGTGCGTGTGAGTGTTGCGTGCCTGCGTGGCTGTGTGTGTACGTGTGAGTGTTGCATGCGTGTGTGGGTGCATGTGTTCGTGTGAGTGTTGCGTGCATGCAGTTCGTGTGCATGCGTGTGTGTTTGTATAATCACCACACCAGCTCCTGGGTGTTAAAACAGACGGCTCAGCATACCAATACAAGGCCACCTTCCAATATTTTTTTGTCATTTGTTTTCATTCTTACTAGCAAGATGCCCGTGTGTTGCATGCAACATCAAGATGCATTTGTATGACTAGTTTATCTTGTGAGAGAAAAGGATGAACGAGGGAAGGCCTTATTTGCAAATGTGGAGAGGTGTGTGGGTAACTTTTTGCAAAATTGTCATAGTTTCTTTCCTATCTGTCAGATATAAATCGGACGGCCTATATTTCAGGATGGCAGGCACACCATCATCACCAACTCTGTTTTTATAAGAGCGTATTTATCCCTACTCTTATAAATGATCGTGTGCCTGCCATCCTGCAATATAGGACGTCCGATCTATATCTGACGGATAGGAAGGAAACTATGGCAATTTTGCAAAAAGATACCCACACCCCTCTCCACACTTGCAAATATGGCCTTCCCTTGTTCATCCTTTTCTCCCACAAGATAAACTACTCATACAAATGCATCTTGATGTTCCATGCAATGCATGGGCATGTTGCTAGTATTTTATAAGAGTGTAGATGTAGAGTAGATACAAGCCGATAGGTGGGCCCGATGGTAGTGAGATAATGTGATGCAACACTAGAGGTGCCACGTGGAGCGTTTAACTGGTCAACTAGTCGTGTCTTGAGCAAATACAGAGTTGTACGGTGAGCCCGTGACTGTATAATAACCACAAAACGTAAATGGTGACCGTAATGAGTGGATTCTGAAGTCCAATGTACATATCGTTCTTTCGCTTCAAATACAATGATCGTCACTGTATATATCGTGAGAAAAATATGAAACATGCATGAATGTGCTGGGGGCTTATTTTTAGAGGACCTGGAGATAGTTTGTGTGCGTACGTGAAAGGGGCGTAGAGGGGGGTATGTGATGGAGAGAGAGAGATGCTCTTCGTTTCTCTTTATTATGACTAACTTTATATATAGTATAAAAATATACAAATTCACAGTGCGGAATAAATATCATTGTGGGCACCATGCAATGCAAGCGTTCATACTCCTCCATATAACTTTGTAATGTTGTATATATGTAGAAATTCTGAAATATTTTTTTGGCCACACTTTATTCAAAAGGAATGTTGTATGCGAAATAAACGTGAAGAGAGGGATTTTTAGATCAATGGGGTACGTGATGTAACATGTGTGAATGTGTAGTTGATGCATTTGGCAGGGCCTAGAGAGGTATGTGTGTGTATTACGTATTCGGGAGAGGCATGGATAGAGGGGCTGACAGGGGGCGTGGGAGAGATAGCACGAGAAATGAGAGTGGTCTAGAGAGAGAGACGAATATGACATCACGGCGAGAGATTCCCTTGAGTGTGTATATGCAAGGGGGGAGTGGATAGAGGCACCAGGAGAATTTTTTTTGTGTGTGGTGTCTGTGTTGGTATGTGTGGGTGTGAGAAGATAACGAGACGTGGGGGCAGAGGGTGTGTCACCGCGTGAGGTCCGGTGGGTCGAGGTGAGGCCCTTCGTTCGGTTCCGTTGTGCTCCACATTGGTCGGCCCGTGACGCATTTAGGGAGATCCATGGATGACTAGTCGTACAAGACAAAGATAGCATAATTGTGAAGGACTCTATGTCCACTGACAAAGCCGACTAGGATTTGTAACCCTAGGTTCTCGGACTAAGGTAACCCCTTTTATCTCGGATATTACTATTCATCCAACCTAACTTTAAGGGGCATCCTATAGAATGCTCTGCTAGAATCATACTCTTCGATTAGGAAGAGAGGTGTGAGACAATGCATGAGAGACAGGCCTAAAGATAATGTGCGTACATGAGACACGTAGGCAGGTCTATGTATACAGAAAGGGTCGATGGGGATTGTGCGTGTGTATGCTTGCGAGAGAAAGAGTGCTTGGATAAAGGTTAGTGAAAACAGTCATAAATGGTTACGAGAGGGAGGGAGGGTTATATTGGGAGCATGTGTGCGAGAAAGACACCTCGGGAGAGAGTGTGTGAGCATGTGTGAGAGACCACCGATGGAGAGTGAAACTACACGTACAAGACCGCTATACACATTGATTAAAGATATAAGTTGTATCCAAATATTAGGATGGGATCATGATATTTGCAATTCGCATAAGGAACGGTCATTGATCCATCAGACATCTAGATTCTATCGAATTTGAGCATGTCTATGTTATTATTCGACACAATTGATCCACATAGTTAGTATTTTGAACTCCAGACAATGCATCGCTTTAGCAATCGAATATAAATGTGAGTATAGTTCATGTTGTGTGTGTAAAGCACCTTATACATACAAAAGTTACACAATGAACATTATAAATAGCTACCTATGAACTAGCATACATTTGAATTCAACTTAAGGTGGTTTAAAAAATCGAATTCAACATGAAGTCCATTCAATTATTTGAATTTGATATCATGGCATTTGTAAATCATACCTAAATTATAGGGGCACCAATCTTTGCTCTGATTTTGTACATAGTAGCATATGTAGTCGTGTACAAAATAGATTATAATTTAGCTCCTCCATTCCAAAATAATCGTAGTTATAGGATTTTCAAGTGTCAAAATTTCAAAAAGAAGCGGATAATTTAATGAGGTTTTCAAACATACAAGGTCAAATTTAACGTTGTCTATTTAGGTCAATCCTCAAAGTTCAAGAGTACTCTAAACGTGAATATTTGTGTTTCAAAATTTCAAACAAAGCGCCAAAAGATCCTCTACTCGCCCGAAACCGCGTGAGACCAATGTTTGGTAGTACAAGGAAATTACTTTTCTAATAACCCTGACCCATGAAACCTACCGCCCCGACGTCCAAAGGTCTAAACCAGGGTAGGTTTGTAGCTTCATCTAGACGCCACGCAACCGCCTCCGAAAAACATTCATACATAATGGTCGCTTAAGCACACATGCGCGCGGCCGAAATCGCTCATGTCCACTATTTGGGACACCTGGGATTACCATCCTACCCCAGACCCGCAGTAGGTCCGAAATTTAAGAGGGGGGCAAAGTTTGTACTTTCCCCAAATTTCAAACAAGTGCATCCCATCTTCTGTTCAAAAAAGTCAAAAACAAGTGCGTCCTAGACCGAAACATGGTTCTCCCCCTCCCCGCCGCCCACCCGTCCGATTCCCCATTCATACTCTGTGGGCGCAAAAACTACCTCCGTCTGCCACCCCATTCCACCCATCAACCGCCGCCCTCCTCCATCACGCCGGAGCTGATACCCCGACGTCGTCGTCCACCGCAACCTCAACCGCAACGCCCTCCACGGCTAGTAGTTGAAGCCGAGGCTGAGCCGTCCGTACCCGAGCCAGTTCAACCACGCCGTCCTATGCCTCACCGCTGCCGCTCCAACTTTGCCACCCTCCACCACACCGGAGTTGTTCCTGCTACGCCGTCCTTCACCTCCTCGGATGTGCTTCCCCTCTGCCGACATACGGCCACGGCAACACAGTCAACAATTTGGCCATGGGTTCGTCCAAGCCTGCACCCTCCTCCAGAACAGCGGTTTCCCCGGCAAAAAGAAGAAGATCAGCGCGACAGGTGGAGGCGACCACACCGGCAACCGAAAATGGTACTCATCTTCCCTTATTCGTGCAAATCTTACGTGTCTGCTTGTATGGTATTCATCCCACAGAAGACACTAGTTGACCGCTTGTTCTTGATACTAGATGTTCCTAGTAACTCGCGATGCACAAGGTTTCTCCTCATATACTATTTCACCTTAGCTAGAGGTCCATCGCCCCCCTGAATTTCAATTCCTGGTTAGTTGATTCCCAATTAACGAAAGCATTCCCCGGCATAACTGGCGCTAGTCCGCCTATTACGCCAGGGAAGCAGCGCCTCGGTGTTTATAGACTACAACTAGTCTGACTACCCATCCTCATATAACATATCAAGGACGCACCATCTTACCAGATTAACCATGCGACTTACCAATGCAGTGTGGAAGAAAGAAGTATTGGGACTACATATCCAAGCAATTGATGCCATGGACTCCTCCGTAGAACCTTGTAAGCGAAAAAGAAGTTGTAGTGTGCCTGTACAAAGAGCTAGCGTAAGTTTAGTTACCTACTTCTTGGAATTTTAGTTAGCCACTCATTGCAAAAAAATTCAATTATGTTGCTTGGCTTAATTTAGTTTGCTACTAATTACATAATGCCATAGCCTGTTAATCCTATTATAGACTGCGCCTATCTATGTGTTTGATACTTACTGTCAAGAATTACATGTTTGCCTTAACTTAAATAGCTACTTAAGCACATGGATAGCTGGCCATATGTACTTCTAGGGTGCAGCAGAATTCACGTCTAATTTACGTTCTGATACCTTGTTTGTTTAAATGGTTTGTTGTTATCACTTGTAGCACTAGTAATGTTTGCATGTCCATAGATAGACAACTGTCGGGTTTATATGAGGGACGCCGCATTTTTAACTTATATATGTGTTGGAATCATTTTGCTTACATCAAAGAAATTTACAGATGTCTGTGTTGCTGGTAAACGGTACCAACTTGTTACTTTAATACGTTGCCAAAACTGGTTAGTTTTACTAGTTTGATGTTAGTTTCTTATGGCTCTTGCATCATTTTATTTATGATTGCTAACATTCAAGTTTGCATGATCCAACTGAAACTCCGTTGGCACAACAGGTATGTTTTCAGAAACTTCCTTGTTAAGCTGGGTTGCTGATGTAACTTGTTGCTGTAATCATCTTACCAACTTCAAGTTTTCAGGATCCAATTGGAAGTCCAATTGCATAGCATTTTCAAAAATATATTTGTGTAACAGGTTTGCTACTGTAACTTGTTGCTCTAATCAAGTTACTGACTACTCAACTTTTCAGGATCGAAGAGAAACTCCAATGCTACAACAGGTTCCTTTTGCAAAACTTGTTTGTTTAACTCCTTTGCTGCTGCAACCGGTTGCTCTAATCATGTTACTGGCTACTCAACTTTTCAGGATCTAAGAGAAACTCCAATGCCACAATAGGTACCTTTTGCAAAACTTGTTTGTTAACTGTTTTGCTGCTGCAACAACCGGTTACAATGATGTTAATAACTACTATTCAGCATCCAATTGAAACTCTTTAATTCCTTGTTTGTTTAACTGATTTGCTGTTATAACTCCTAGTTGAGATGTTTTGCTAACTTCAACATTTCAGAATCCAATCGGAACTTTAATGGAAAAATAGGTTGGCCCAAGATCAAAGAGCAAGGTCCCCATGGACGTAGTATCATCCCACGGCAGTGGCACCGGCCCAATCGTGCATCATGAATTGCCAACTGTTGATGCTCTAGAGGCTAAACTATTGGTCGAAAGAGATTCTGCGTCTGCACTTAGAGATGAAGTTGACATGTTGAGGAAGCAAATAGCACAATCACAAGCAGTACTCAAGACAACCATTAAATATTTGGTGGATTTCAAAACGAAGCAAGCTAAGACTGACCACATTGTTAAGTTCCTGAAGGAAAAAACGGAAATCAAATTTCCACTTGGTAAATCATAGGTGAAATGTTCTTTCCATCGTTGAATAACCATTGTGTTGTTTGTTCATGCAATCGATCAAACCGTTTGTTTTAGAGATCATGTAATAATTGTTTTTTGTTTTTTGGTTTGTAATTTTTTTGAGCACAAGTCTGTATTAATTGATAAGACTCGGAGACATTTCATTTTGATTGTTGTGCCAGACCTACAAATAAGCCAATCAGGCTGAATGTGCATTCAGCAATAATAGTAGTATAGATGGACCTTAAGTGGCACGCATCGGAAAGGGCCAAGATGATGTACTAGCTTCGCTAAAAAAGGATGCCCTTCTAGCAAAAAAAGTACAACGGACTGGTTATGTATGTTAGTTGATATTATTGATCCATATACTCTATAAGGGTTTATATGTCTGTTAGTTTTGTACATTATTGGTTGATTGACTCGGTATTTGAATCTTGATACATCGCTTGTGTACATATCTAAATGGGAGTACACATTATGCTGCGTGTGACACTTGAGTTGGACATAAAGTAGTTTCAAATATTCGAATTCACCTTAAACTAGATTCTAGCTTCTGAATTTGAGTATCGGCATTTGTAAATCATATTCATATATGACAGTGGAATACATCTTTGTCGTGCTTTTGAAGATATATAAAAACACATAGAATGAGTTATAAAGATCCGTATAGGAATACAAAATGGATTCAAATTTAGTTGCCAGGGTAAACGTGGATGCTTATTGTCCCAAAATTCGAAAGAAGCAGCAAAATGTCCACTCCCACATCGGCTGCCCGAAGCCAAGTGTTTGGGAGATGGAAATTACTGTCTACCCCTTACACGGACAATCCATTGGCCCGATTTCCACTGCTCTTAATAGGGGTAGGTTAGTAACTTCAATTAGACATGACACGACCGCCTCTAAGCCCATTCCCACACAGTGGGTGCCAAGCATGGGCGGCAAAACACATTTGATTCAAGCTCGTCCGAAAGACCTATGTTTCTCCCTCCATTTCCCCATTCATACACGGTGGGCGGCAAAACAAACTCGACTCGTACGAAATCGATGTAGGCAAATATTTTCAATAGGGGCAGGTTTGTAACTTCACTCAAACGTGACACAACCGCCCTATCTGTCAGCCCCGTTCATATACCATGGGTGCCAACCATGGGCGCCAAAACACCCTCTCCTCGCCCGAAATCGCTCTAGGCAAATATTGGCGAGATGCGAGATTACCGTCCTATCCCCAACCAACGAGACGTCCAAATTTTAAACGGGGGCTAAGTTCGTAACTTTCCCATATTTCAGACATGCGCATCCCAAAAACATGGTTCCTGGTACCTCTCCCTCCATTTTCCCATTCATACACCGTCCACGCTAGAACACCATCCCCACACCAGCCTCCTCCGTCTGCCACCCCATCCATCATCGCTGTCCTCCACCCCATCCATCGCCACCGTGCTCCACCATGCCGGAGCGCCTACCAAGACTGCGTCGTCCACTGCTAGAGATGGATGTTTCTCATCCACGGCGATGGACCAAGAGCCTTGCATCGCGTCCTCTCGCTTCATCGGCATCGTCGTCCTCTTTGCCGAGGCCGCTCACACGACCTTCTCTTCCACCATAACGGGACTTACCCCCGATGCACCCATCTACCATCGCAGATTTGCTTCAGCACCACTGACAGCCATCGCACCCCCAATGCCTACACGGCGCCTCAAGAGAGGTGGTACTTCATATCTCAACTTTTTGATCTCAACCAGAAAATAGATCGTAACTTGGTTACTGTACTTTCTTTCCAGCTCTTAGAATTTAGTTCTTAGTTCAAGCAAACAATGGATGCTAAATAGCATTTCTCTAGTTTGCAGCTTTAAATCTGCCATGGCACAGTCATAATAGGGTTTAATTGATCATGCTTAGGGTTTAATTGGTCATGTTGGTTCTGTGGTGGTTTATTTAATAGAAATCGGAGGGGAAATCCTCTTTTGCTCAAAAAATGCTTAGGGTTTCCCTCTTTTATGATCACTATACAATCAGCATACGTGCTTCGTGTCATAATAGCACTGCTCCACCCATCAAGCTAAACAAGCTTAGTTGTTCAAATATGAATCTGGTATTATTAAAATAGAGTCGTTTAATTGGTCAGCTAGATGTTCCTACTTTAGTTTTGAAAATGCATGTTCGCCGCTCGAGTGTGTATCTCTACAGGGTGCCCACTGTGGGTCGCGGCCCACCCTAGGATTTTGGGTCGACCCAGGCCCTGATTCCCCTCTGTTATGCTGCGCGCATCCGATCTCTACTCGCCCCCAGCCGCCTGCCTCACCGGCGACTTGCCATCCTCGGACGGCATGAATATAGGAGGAGACGCTGGACTAACAAGAGGTCAGGAGCCGCTCTTTTGACAGTGCCATCGCTGCCCGGGCGTGCCGCCGTGCCTACCTTCCCAGTCTGTTCAGGGCTCAGGCATGTAGCACCCACTAAGCCAACCCGATTTATCCTAAGATACGTCCTCAACACTCAGCATCCACTCCTCATCACCCATTTTCTAATTGACTCATTACTCATTAGGTAGGACTGTCATTAGGGTTTGTTGTGTGCTAATTGCTACCTACTGTCAGTGTGAAAATTGGCGGATCTTGGGTAGGGGGTCCCGAACTATGCGTCTAGGATCGATGGTAATAGGAGACGGGGGACACGATGTTTACCCAGGTTCAGGCCCTCTCTATGGAGGTAATACCCTACATCCTGCTTGATTGATCTTGACGAATATGAGTGTTACAAGAGTTGATCTACCACGAGACCGTAATGGCTAAACCCTAGAAGCCTAGCCTGTATGACTATGATTATGAGTATATCCTTTCCGAACTAACCCCTCCGGTTTATATAGACACTGGGGGGATCTAGGGTTTACATAGAGTCAGTTACATAAGAAGGAATCTTCATAGTCGGTCGCCAAGCTTGCCTTCCACGCCAAGGAGAGTCCAATCCGGACACAGGTACAGTCTTCGGTCTTCATGTCTTCACAGCCCATCAGTCCGGCCCATGGATAACAGGTCGGACGCCCGAGGACCCCTTAGTCCAGGACTCCCTCAGTATCCCCAGAACCAGTCTTCAATAGCGAGGTGTTCGGCACACAAATTGTCTTCGGCATTTCAAGGAAGGTTCCTCCTTTAATGATCTCCAAGTGATGTATTCGGCCATTGGTTCAATGTCACTCCCCTCGGCTTCTGCACGTTAAATAACTTCGCTTCCCACGTGTCAGGTGAAGGTGGAAGTTCAAGGTATTTTTGCAGATAACACCTCGTCCATGCAAGGAAGAGCACCTATTAAAGAGATTGGATCGTAGATCCATTCGACACCACGCAAAGGAAATCCCTGGAAACTACTTAGGAGAAACCATTCCAGCATGGCTAGCACCCCCAGCTCCTCCACCCGTTCCGGCCTAGAGAAAGGCCAGTGGGAGAGGTGTTCAGTGTCCCACAGTCAATTGACGAAGCTGCAGACGCAGGGATTTCTTCCCCCCGCAGATCTAGTTCCTGTTCGAGTGGGGCTAGATTCCTTCAACAGTGAGATTCAGGCAGAGGACCTCCCCAATCCATCCGGGGGAGAGCGAGTATGTTTCGTCCCCTACCTGCTAAGGGGCACTGGATTTCCCATTCATCCGTTCCTCCGAGGGCTTCTGGAATACTATGGCCTCCAGCTGCACAACTTCACCCCTGCCTCCATTCTGCACATTGTGGGTTACGTCGCTTTATGTGAGCTATTCCTGGGTATCGAGGCTCATTTCAAGCTGTGGACGAAGTTGTTCTATCTTGTCCCGCATAATCACGAGGGGTCAATATTTGAAGTGGGCGGAGCCGAAGTATGGTGTATCACCGATACCGAATATCTGTCCGGCACACCAAGGAAGGCATCCGAAGAATGGCCTTCCGAATGGTTCTATATTGAGGACGTCGCGCTTCCCGACCCAGTTCGAAAGGGTCTTCCTGAATTTGTGAGCGTTCCGCTGAAGAAACGCCACAGTTGGCGTCCTCGGAGTCTTGAAGAGGATGACAGCGCAGAAGTTTGCCAGCTTATGAGCAAGATAAAGACGCTCGCTTAGTCTGAACTCACAATAATCGAGGTAATGGCGATCTCCATAGTGCGTGGGGTTCAGCCTCTATAATACAGAGGGCTGCCCCTGTGGCACTATAATGGAGAGGATGATGCCTCCCGCTATGGCCGAAAGGGTCCGGATACCCCCGCCGCTCTGGCCAAAATATTTGTCGAGCTGTTTAAAGGGGAGGAAGAGGAGTTTCTTCGCATTAAGTGCAGAGATGGATATTATAGGTATGATCCTCCCAGTTGGGTAAGCTTCGACCCCTCTATTCCACTCATTCCCCTTCCAGATTACTTTTGATAAATTTCAAGTCTGTTTGTCATGACAGCACTGGCGGAAGGTCACCGAAGGACTTCATAGTCCTGCCCCACAGCCGGAGATCCACAACCAGGAACTAGATCCTGGGTTTGAAGAGGATACGGATATATTCGTGGTGCTTGTGGGGGAGTGTTCTACCAGACAAGCTATGACGGCACAGAAGTGACCGTCACCGTCGACTACCCCGGCCTTCTTCCTGCTTCACATGTAAATAATTAAGAAACACCTTCTCTAAAAGAGTGCTCTTATTCTGCCTCACCCACCGCACTGTATCGTGCTTCACAGGGGAGACGTCCGGCGATTTCAAAAAGATAGGCTCCCGCACCGGGCAAGCCTTCCAAGAGGAAAGAAAACGAAGACACGGTCATGCCTTCATCAAAGAGGTATGAATTCTCCAACCTGCACCTGAGCAGTCACATCCAACCATGACCTTCCTGTTTTCCATGTGTCAGGAGGAAGGTGTGCTGGACTATATCCGGAGGTTTGAGCGGCCGTACTTCCCATAGCCAGGATTCAAACCCTGCCGAGAAGACGGGGGCTGATGTAGGGGTGACATCGGACTGTCCTCCAGCCGAGGACACGGATGATGTATCCGTTACCAACTCGGAGGTGGAGAGTGCTATGAATCATCAGCGTCACCGGGCCATTTTACAAGACCCTGGATTTACAGAAGAGTCGTTTAACGCCTTTAACTCAGCTGATGCATACATTTGGGCTGCTCGGGATGGGATTAATAGGGCCACAAAGCAACATTTGAAAGATGTGCAGGTAAATTCGCTTTGTCTGACTATGATAACCATATGCCAGTAGCACCTGAGACTTGAAGGACTTGAAACAACTGATTTAAGGATCAATGCATGACCAGGTGCTTACGAAGAAGAATACCCGGCTAGCTCAGGAACTAGAAAAGTGTCAGCGCCAGCTGCTTGCTGCCAATGCCGAACTGGAGAAATACAAGGCATCTCCCGGTAATGTTTTCCTCTATCGAAAATTCATAATGATACACCGATAGTGTGAATCTGGGTTCTAATCTTCATGTTGGGTCGTTACACCAAGTATGAGAGTAGTTGGACGCCGCTCGAAGCGAAGAACACGGAGCCAAAAAGCTACTAGCCATGGGCGAGCGTGTGTTGACAAAAGTCGTTGAAGAGAAAAAGAAACTCCAGGATTCGAACATCAAACTAGGCGAAGAACTGAAAGGTGTGCGAGCGCAGCTAACCAACTCTGTGAAGGAGAACAAGAAGCTGCGAGGCGGCATTTTCAGTACGTGGCCGCTTTTATTTTATAGTAGTTTGGAGGTAGCGGTAGCTGATATAGCTGTAATTGCAGGTGTATTGACGAACCGCCCTGATGAGGAAGTGTCCGGATCATCAAATGATCTTCTGCAAGGGCTGTCGCAGTTGCACGAGCAAGCTCGACAGGCTATGTAGAGTGTAGGAAAGGCTTTATGGCCATCCGACTCCCCCCTAGGAAGCATGGAGAAGCTGGTAGAGCTGTTCAAGGGAGCGCGGCAGCGTATCCGGCTGTGGAAGATATCTGCCTGCCGAGAGGGTGCGCGAGAGGCCTAGGCCATGGTGAAGACATGGTATACCAAGCTGGATCCTAATCACATGGCTCATGTCGGACCGGTAGGGCCGAATGGGGAAGAAATTCCTGTTAGTATAGTATATGACCAAGTAGAGGTGGCCGCCAAATATTCCCAACAGGATTGTAAGTTAGACTGCCTGTTGGAAGGTGTAGAGGAAGAGGTGTTCGAGTCCAAGTGACTGTGTACTTTCCTCATCTAGCTGAATTGTATATCATTTTTCATGGCAGACCTTTTCGCTTCAACCTCTGGACCCGAAGGTGCGGAGTGTTTCCGAATACCGTCTCGGCCGAATAGGCCGGGGTATGCCTGGAAACTAGGCGTAGGGGTCATAGTTGCTTGATCAGACAAGTTGTATCCGGATAGCTATGTTATATTACATTGATATCATAAGAAACATCTTCCAGAGAGAATAGTTCTGTTAATGGTTCCTTTCCTTGGGTGTGCATGCATTTGATGACTTCTGTCCGAGAAGCCCCCAGGTACAAGTGACATACATATTTATAGATGTATGTGTCGACGGTGCGCGGTCTAGCCGTACTAAAGCATTAAAGCAAGAAAGAAGAGAATAATTGAAAAAGAGAGAAAAAATAATGGAAAATACAGGGGAGGAGGAGATGAACGAGGGGTTTGGCGCTAGGCATAGAATCTCCAGAGTCTGGCCGCGTTCCAGGGGTTTGGCTCGAGGCAATTGTCTGATGCATCGCAAAGACGGTACGCTCCTCCGGTGAGAACTTCGTCAATTATGAAGGGACCCTCCCATTTGGGCCTGAGTTTGTCCTTTTTCTTCTCCAGCAGGCGTAGAACGAGTCCACCAACGTTGTAAGTCTTGGCCCGTACTTCTCCGCTTTGATATCTTCGAGCCTGCTGTTGGTAAAATGTTGAACGGGCTTTTGCAACATCACATTCCTCCTCCAGGGCATCTAGGCCATCCTGCCGATCAAGCTCGGCTTCTCTCTCTTCGTACATACGCACTCGAGGTGAGTCGTGAATAATATTGCATGGCAATATGGCCTCTGCGCCATACACCACGACGAAAGGTGTGTATCCGGTAGTGCAGTTGGGTGTGGTCCGCAGCCCCTAGAGTACGGAGTCGAGCTCCTCAACCCAGTGCTTGTCTGATTCTTTCAAAGACCGCACTAGTCTGGGCTTGATGCCGCTCATAATAAGACGTTGGCTCGTTTGACTTGACCGTTGGTTTGTGGGTGGTAGACGGAGGCATAATCGAGTTTAATACCCAGATTAGTACACTAGTTTTTTACCTCATGGGCCGTGATATTGGAGTCGTTGTCAGTGATGATGCTGTGTGGGACACCATAACGGTGCACAACACCGGATATGAAGTCTATCACCGGGCCGGACTCAACCGTTTTGACCGGTTTAGCCTCCATCCACTTAGTGAATTTGTCCACCATAACCAGCAGATATTTTTTCTTATGGCTTCCCCCTTTAAGGGGTCCAACCATATCGAGTGCCCAGACCGCAAAAGGCCAAGTGATGGGGATTGTTTGTAAGGCGGTGGGGGCATATGGCTTTTATTGGCAAAGAGTTGGCATCCGACTCAACGTTGGACAAGGTCCTGTGCATCTGCTCGGGCCATCGGCCAATAAAACCTTGTATGGAAGGCCTTGCTAACAAGGGCCCGAGTTGCGGCGTGGTGACTGCCGAGTCCGGCATGAATTTCAGCCAAGAGTTGCCGCCCCTCTTCCTCGGATATGCATTTTTGAAGGACTCCGATGTCGCTTTTATTGTAGAGCTCTCCATCATGAACCTTGTAGGCCTTTGAACGCCGGACAATGCGGCGGGTCTCATTCTGATCCTTAGGAAGCTCTTTCCTGAGGTAGACCAGGAAGTGTTCGGTCCATGGGGCAATGACTGCCATGATGAGATGCATCGACGGTGTTATTTCGATGTCTGAGCCCCCGACAACGTCGGTGTTTCCGGGATCTTGGATTATGTGTGGTTTCAGACTAGTATTGTTGTTTTCCCCCTGCCACACCAGGATGGCTTAAAGAGCCTTTCCAGGAAAATATTAGGTGGGACGGGGTCACGCTTAGCGCCGATACGAGCAAGAACATTTGTCGCTTGATTACTTTCTCGAGCCACATGATGGAACTCGAGTCCCTCAAACCGGGCCGGCATTTTTATGACTGTGTTACAATATGCTGTCATCTTCAGATCTTTAGCGTCGAAATCTCCGTTTATTTGAGATATTGCAAGGTTGGAGTCCCCGCGTACTTCTAGGTGTTGTATGCCCATGGAGACAGCCATCCGGAGACCATGTAATAAGGCCTCGTATTCGGCTGCGTTATTGGAGTCTGTGTATAGTATTTGGAGAACGTACTGGACGATGTCTCAAGTAGAGGACGTTAAAACGACGCCCGCTCCTAACCCTGCCAGCATTTTGGAGCCGTCAAAGTACATGACCCAATTGGAGTATGTGTCGTACTCTTTAGGGAGTTCGGCCTCTGTCCATTCAGCGACGAAGTCGGCCAGTACTTGGGATTTGATAGCTCGACATGGCTTATATGTAATGTCAAATGGGAGGAGTTCAATGGCCCATTTGGCAATCCGGCCCGTAGCATCACGATTGTTTATGATGTCATTGAGTGGTACTTTGGAGGCCACCGTGATCGAACACTCCTGGAAGTAGTGACGGAGCTTTTGGGTTGCCATGAAGACCGCGTTTGCTATTTTTTGATAATGAGGGTACCGGGATTTGCATGGTGTGAGGACGGTAGATACGTAGTATACTGGCTTCTGAAGTGGGAATTTATGTCCGTCCTGTTCTCATTCGACGACGAGTACGACGCTCATCACCTGGTGTGTTGCCAATATGTATAATAACATCGGTTCGCCGGCATTTGGTGCGGCCAGGATTGGATTGCTCACAAGAAGGGTTTTTATTTCCTCCAGTCCGGCTGTTGCCGCGTCCGTCCACTCGAAGTGGTCAGTTTGCCGTAGAAGGCGATAGAGTGGGAGTGCCTTTTCTCCCAATCTGGAGATAAAGCGGCTTAGAGCTGCTACGCAACCCGCAAGCTTTTGAACTTGTTTAAGGTCTGTTGGCTTAGCCAATTGTGACAAAGCTCGGATTTTGGCTGGGTTTGCTTCGATTCCTCTATTGGAAACGATGAAGCCCAGCAGTTTTCCAGCGGGGACGCCGAAGACACACTTTTCTGGGTTGAGCTTAATGTCATACGCCCGGAGGTTGTCGAATGTAAGACGTAAGTCGTCTATTAGTGTTTTGACGTGCCTGGTTTTGATGACGACATCATCGACGTAAGCTTCTACTGTTTTGTCGATCTGTTTCTCCAGGCATGTTTGAATCATGCATTGGTATGTGGCGTCGGCGTTCTTGAGCCCAAAGGGCATGGTGTTGAAGCAGAATGGCCCATACAGGGTGATAAATGTTGTTGCGGCTTGATCGGACTCCTTCATTTTGATTTGATGGTATCCGGAATATGCATCAAGGAAACATAGTGAGTCGTGTCCTGCGGTGGTGCTGATGATTTGATCAATGCGGGGGAGGGGGAAGGGATCCTTGGGGAAAGCCTTGTTGAGGTCTTTAAAATCGACGCACAGGCGCCAGGATTTGTCCTTCGTTGGTACCATCACCAGGTTTGCTAGCCAGTCCGGGTGTTTGATTTCTCTAATAAATCCGGCCTCGATTAGTTTGGCAAGATCCTCCCCCATGGCTTGTCGCTTGGGTTCAGAAAAGCGCCGTAGTGATTGCTTGACCAGTTTAAACCCCTTTAATATATTAAGGTTATGTTCGGCCAGCTCACGTGGGATCCCGGGCATATCTGAAGGGTTCCAGGCGAATATGTCCTAGTTTTAGTGCATGAATTCTCGTAGTGCGGTGTCAACTGTTGGGTTCAGTTGAGCTCCGATAGATGTTGTCTTCTTGGGGTCCGTTGGGTGGACCTGGAATTTGACTATTTCTTCTGGTGGTTTGAAGGATGTGGATTTAGGGCGTTTGTCGAGGATCACGTCGTCCCTATCTGCCGTGGAGCATAGTGTGGTTAATTCGTCAGCCGTGAGGGCTTCAGATAGCTCCTCCAGGGCCAGGGATGCGGTTTTGTATTCAGCACGGAGTGCTATGTCCGGATCACTGACAAGAGTGATTATACCGTTTGGTCCGCGCATTTTGAGCTTCATATACCCGTAATGGGGTATGGCCTGAAAGCGTGTAAAAGCATCCCGCCCCAACATGGCGTGATATCCGCTCCTGAAAGGGGCCACTTGGAAAGCTATTTCTTTGGACTGATAGTTCTCCGGCATGCCGAATACTATATCAAGTGTGATCTTGCCCGCGCACCGCGCCTCCCGACTGGGAATAATTCCTCAGAAGGTTGTGTTAATTTGCATGATGCGGCTCATGTCTATTTCCATTTTATGGAGTGTGTCCTCATAAATGAGGTTTACTCTGCTGTCGCCGTCCATGAGGACCTTGGTCAGTCGAAACCCGTCCACGATGGGACTGAGGACTAACGCGAATGGCGCTCGTACTATTATGTACATTGGTTTGTCACCAGCGTTGAATGTTGTAGCTGTGTTGTTCCAGGGGTTTATCGCAGCAATTTGGCAGACTTCGGCGAGCTCACGAAGCGCCCTTTTGCGCTTGTTGTTTGAAGTGAATGTCTCAAAGACCGTCAATACTCTTGAGTTATTGTCCCCTGGGGGAGGCCGTTCTGGGTCGTCCTTGATAAGCATGTCCTCGCCGCTCTTGGCTACCTGTCGTAGTATCCAACATGCTCTAAGGCTGTGGGTTGCCACGGTATCTGGTGTTGTATGTATTTTGCATGGGCCATCGAGCCATCGCACCAGAACAGTGTCGTGCCGCATAGCGGTTTTGTGTTTCTTCACTGTTAGACTGGGCGTGCCCCGAGGGTGCGTCCTTTTTGCCTGTAGGGGGAGTTGAGTTGGGATTGACGGTTCCTAGCGAGCTGCCTGAGTTTTCCAGGTGCTCTCCATCGCGCTATACTTTTGTACGATGGTTGTTAAGTTAGCGAATTTCAGCATGCGGCGGCGATTGATGGCGTTGAGGATTCCTTCGTCCGTGCAATTGTTGCAGAACGCTGATATTGCGTCCTCGTCACGACAATCTTTTACCTTGTCCTTGACAAGGAGGAACCTGGCCTAGAAGTGGTGGACCGTTTCCTGAGACGGTTGTTTTATGCTCATGAGAGCGTCTATATCCGGGTCGGTGGGTGGAATTAAATCCGAACCCCGACCTGACCGATTATCCGGAGTCTGACGACCTTCCGGGCTTAACAATCCGGGTTCCGGAATATCTTCTGATTGTTTAGGACCGCCGTCCGATGCTATGTTTGGAGGGTTGGTCGCATCCTTTCGCAGGTGGGTATCCGGCTCTTCCTGGTCGACGATCCGAACATAGTCCGTCTTCGGTATAGGAGAAGACTCGCCGTCCTCCTCCATGACTACCGCAATCTGGTGGGTGACTGTAGGGTCTCGATTTCTTCTTGATCGGTTTTAGGCCCGATCTGATCGTAGTCTGTGGCTATTCCCAAAGCGGCGATGCGATCTAGGAGCTCGTTCAAAGACAAAAGCTCTGTCAGATCCATCTGCTTGGTGTGCGTGGAGTTGATGCGAAGGGGGTTTTCGATGGCCCGATAGGTCATCGTCGGCTCAATGGCCGAACGGGCGATCATAGTAAAGCCGCCACACCAGAGGGTTTGGCCTGGGGCCAGAGCTCCCCCGGAGGTGTTGTTGTCTTTAAGGACAAGGCGAGCCATCGAGCCTTTTGTCGATGGCACAGTGGAACTCTCAATGAAAGCACCAATGTCGGTGTCAAAACCGTCGGATCTCGGGTAGGGGATCCCGAACTATGCGTCTAGGATCGATGGTAACAGGAGACGGGGGACACGATGTTTACCCAAGTTTGGACCCTCTCTATGGAGGTAATACCCTATGTCCTACTTGATTGATCTTGATGAATATGACTGTTACAAGAGTTGATCTACCATGAGATCGTAATGGCTAAACCCAAGAAGCCTAGCCTGTATGACTATGGTAATGAGTATATCCTTTCTGGACTAACCCCTCCGGTTTATATAGACGCCGGGGGGTCTAGGGTTTACATAGAGTCGGGTACATAAGAAGGAATCTTCATAGTCGGTCGCCAAGCTTGCCTTCCACGCCAAGGAGAGTCCAATCCGGACACAGGTAAAGTCTTCGGTCTTCATGTCTTCACAGCCCATCAGTCCGGCCCATGGATAACAGGCCGGACGCCCGAGGACCCCTTAGTCCAAGACTCCCTCACCTACACTTAATGGTTCAGATGTATTTCAGTAATCTTTAGTACCTATAAAATTCACAGGGTTTCAAAATTCCGGCCCTAGGAACAGACACTAGTCATTTTGGATTGTTGGTTGTAGTGACATTGACCCAGATTACTACTGCAGGCCAGGTTTGTTGACAATTTTACTTGTCTTTCTTACTCATTCGATATGATATCAAATTATTCACGTCGATTAGTTGCAAACAATAAGTGCTAGACAAACTTCTTGATTCAAATTTTGGACGGTCTCTTACTGCAGTTACAATTCTGCATACTTGTCCTAGTAAGCTCACAAGTAAATGATCGATTCACTACATCTATGCTTGCCTTGTCATATTTGTTGTCACTATTATTTTAGGGTGGACCACCCTGTTTCAAAATACTGGAACCGTAGACATGAGTGAATAGTATTTCTCTGTGCGATCTCTTCCATCATGTGTGGGCAACAAACACTGCATTGTATAGAAATAAGGTGTCATCTATAGCTTTTACATAGACAACGATCTTCTACATGGAATACAATTTGCCTACTTACTTTGTGTCACACTACCAGCACTCCACCCTTGAAGCAAAACATTATGCCACTCATAATTCCTTAGTTTATTTGTTCAAATACGATTTTGATATGATTATAATGTTCCTACTTCAGTTTTGAAATGTGTGTCTGCCTGTTATAGAGACATAAGAGGTTTGTATTTCTGTGTGTGGTCTGGTCAGCACGGTTGGGGGTGAACTTTGCATATGTAGGGTTTTATAGGGAGACACTCTTCGAGTTGAATCCGCAATGCATTCCATAGATAATCTAACTACTTTTTATGTTTTCATGAATCTCAGATTCTGAACAACATCATAATGATTATGAGCTTGCGCCCATGAAAAGAATAAAGCAGAACAATGCCATGGCTGTCAAATTTGGCATTAAGGGGCTGAAATCAAGTCTGGATGCAATGCAATGCAAATGCTCTCCACCTACAGATTCATGCTCAGAATATGATCCTAACAGTGATTCTGTGCTAGAGGGAGACCTAAGTCAATGTAGCTCCCTAGTGGAGGAGTCAGAGGCAAATGCCCTATCTTATTCACCCATCAATGTGCTTGCTCTAACTTTCCAAGGTTATATTGGTCACACATATCTTGCAACTGATGCTTTGCATTGCTTCTACTTTGTTGCACTGCCATTAGCTTAGTTTACACATCATGTATGTGTACGCCCTGCCTATCCATTTTCAGTACATATTCCATCAGTCATCATACCATATTTATCCCTTCAAATGTTGTTCTTGTGTATTAGATGTTCAAAAGGAAGAGGGCGATTGCTGATCGCGGAGGAGCACGAGCAAAGTATTTGAAAAGGTAGTGACACCAGATAAATAAAATAGCCCATTAGGTGTATTTGCAATATCACCTGACCCACAAAACACGGCCCCAACTCTAGCAGACTCTAGCCCTACTACACTAGTCATTTCTGATGCCCCAACTCAGCAGACCCCAACTACAGCAAACAGTATGATGATGCCAGTTGACATAGCACCAGCTCTACGACGCAAAACCCCCATTCCAGCAAAGAGTACACCAAATCCAGTTGCCAAATCCCTTTTCGAACTAGAGAGAGCCCCAATTGCAGCAAATAGGACCCCTGTTCCATTTCTTCCCAGTATAGAAGACGAAGCTTGTATTGTTGTCAGGAACTTTGTGCGCATCTTTCCTTCATGGAAAGATTATACCATAGACATAGAACAACTTCCAGTCTTCCTCCACAACTTACGCGTAAGTAATGTACTAATGTTATTCATGGTAATTACTATATATGTTTCTGCTAACAGAAGACACAAGATTTCATTCTTTTAAATAGGCGAGGACCAAACTAGATTATCAAGACAAGCAGGGGTTGGTTGCGCTTTTCAAGCACTCGTTGATGAAGTATCGTTCCTACCCGAGGCAAGCGCACTTCGATGGCAAGCCTTGAAACAAAATTTTTGTAAAGTCTCCGGTGCTACATTTATCCAACAGTGACTGGAATAATCTTGCTACACATTGGTCTCGTCTGCAACGTAAGGTACTATCTATCATATCACATCACAATTTGAACTACATTTCTACATTTTCCTTAACATCTCACTTGTACAAAAACTGTTAGCAGAAGAACATTCATTCTCAAGGGACCACAAAATATCGCGACTATACTGCACACTACATTGCTCTTGTGAGTACCTCTTGCCCTGTATGACCATACTTACTTTCATAGTTGTTTGATTATGTAGCATCACTGCACATGTTAGCCTCGTTATCGTCCATTTGGTGGACATTATAAGATCTGTATGGGCTCTTACATAAATTTAGAATCAACCCAATGCTTTTGAAGAGGTTTAGCTCTGTAGTCCTCTTGTAAGGACTGAACATCATCTATCAATGTACTTACATTAACAGCTACTCCCTCCGTCCCATAATATAAGAACGTTTTGTACAGTACACCCGTGTTCAAAACACTCTTGTATTATGGGAAGAGTGATTGGTTCATTGTGTAGCATTCCACATCTTATCTCCCTTGCCCACCATTTACTACAAAATATCATATCTATATTTAATCTTACCAAAAAGTTGAATACACAGACAATGCCAGTGCAGAAGTGTAGCCCATTGCTCTTGTCAGTACATTTTGTCATGGAACGCTTGTACTTCCAGGGATTGGTAGTTGATTTTGTAGTATCAATCTGCATCTTATGTTCATTATCCTCTATCCCTTCCAGTATTATCGTATATATAATTACTCTCTACAAAATGTAGAGTACAGGCAATGCTTATGAAGAAGATTTTGTGCTGAAATTGTTGAGTTATCCTTCGCTTGACATAGAGAAGGGCATTATAAAGCCAGTGTTAACTGTTAATGTAAGTCAGTCCTTCTAAAGCCTTTATCCTCAACTGCTATTTAATTTGCTCATACTCCCTATCATTAACTACTGTTTAGTTTGTTGTTTCTATCAAAATGCATGTTCATAACAACCGTAAGTTCCAAGTTTTACTTGTAAAACCAAATTCCTTATTCATACCATCCACATTACTCAATACTCCCTATATGTATGCTTATTTTTGTGGATCTATAATCCAGTGTGTGGTGAAGTAGCCCACGTTTGCACCTTGTCATCTCCTATTTTATCTATACCTACTAATAAAGCAATGTGCGTTTCGCCAAATTTTTCATCCGTTCACCGCTGAAAATAATTTTTTCCTATCCGAGTTGGTACTAAATTTATATATGTTTGTCTGCTAGAAAAAGTATTTTCGTACATGGGCCGCATGCTATGGCCCAGCAAAGCAAGCCTACTTATTTTTCTGCCCACGCACTTGGGAAAATTCTATTTTCCGCGCAGGGCGGGAAATAGTTGAGATCCCACAGGGCAACCAATATTGGGCTGGCCAATTTTTCTTTTTATCTGTATTTTACTTCTATTTTTATTCTTATTTTTGTATCTCTTTTTTTCCTTCCAAGTTTATTTTTCTTTTAGAATTTATTTCTTAAATTTAAAATCCTCAAAAAATGTTCAGAATTAATTTTTTTGGAAAATGTTCAAAATTCCAAAAATTTATTGCTATTTCGAAAAATATTCTGAACTTGCAAAGGGGTTCCCATTTTTTCAAAAAATATTGTTAAATTGTTCGAGATGTCTAAAAATCAAGTAGCATTTAAAAAAGCTCCAAATTCAAAAAATATACTTGTTTTAGTGAAATTTTTACAATAAAAATGTTCACAAATTTAAATAATTTTCATTTTTAGTTGGATTTTCGCACAGGACAACCAATAATAGGTTGGCTGAATTTTCTTTATTTCTGTGTTTTACTTCTATTTTTATTCTCCTTTCCTATCTGCTTTTTCCCTTCCAAGTTTATTTTTCTTTTAGAATTTATTTTGTAAATTAAAAATTCTCAAAACAAGTTCAGACTTAAGAATTGCTTTTTTGAAAATATTAAGAATTCCAAATTTTTTGCTATTTTAGAAAAATATTGGGAACTTGCAAAATGGTTCCCATTTCGTCAAAAACAATTATTGTTTTTAAAAATAGTTTGAGATGTCTAAAAAGGAAATAGCATTTTAAAAATGCTCCAAATTCGAAAAATATTCTGTTTTACTGAAATTTTAATAATTAAAAATAATGTTTTGTATGAAAGATACACATTTTCTAAAAATCTTAAGAATTTTGAAAATATGTTCCCTTTTTAAAAAATGTTCACAAAGTCAAATAATGTTAATGTTTTTATAAAAAATGGTGTTTTGAGAAAATATTTGTGAATTGAAAAAGATGTTTCCTTTCATATTTTGTTTGCGTATTAAAAAGTGTACATTATTTTCAAAAAATTATTCCAAATTTAAAATATTGTTCATACCTTAAAGTCCCCTCGATTGGAAGGATTGAAAAGAAAAGTAGATTGAATAACTCATGGGTCTTCCCCGACGTATGATGACATAACAAAACTCTTAAACGCCATCGATTAATGAATGAAAAAATAGCGGATTGATTCCTCCACACGCTGCGAAACCGAGGAGCTAATCATTTCTTTTTTCTTGTGCACATAGGGTTATGTTTGCACATATAACTCTCACTGGCTTTAAATGCGTACTATTTTATCTCCCGTTGCAACGCACGGGCATATGTGCTAGTCTTACTAATGTGGCTGATGATATGAACAACATGCCATGCACATTAACCAAAATAGATACAATGATTGTCTTTTCCCTTCATCTATGCTTGTTATGTTGACATGGTAATCCAATAGTGTGGTGAAGCTCCCCACATTATGAACAATGCCAAATTATGCTATTGATATTTTGAACTTACTCTTTTTTTCTAATTTGAAATTTGATGGAATTGTCAGCATACTTATGATCTTTGTTTATACACGTGCAAAACCTGTCATCTCTCTGCTTGTTTCAGGGTGATATGCCTGATGGCATGCACAAGTCTGCTGAAGGCTGTGAGACAAACCCAACATATATTGCAGCAAAGAAGGTAAAACATCTTGAAAATAGCGAGACAACCCCAAAGTCTTGTCTTGATGCAGTGTTCAAGTTACTTGAGACTATGTAACGCCCTCGATGCGGCTATCTCCTACGTGTCGAAGCATGACTTAGAGGCATAACCGCATTGAAAGCAATGTCGCAAGTAAGGTAATCTTCACAACAACCCATGTAAATAGATAAAAAGGGGGAAGGTAACATAGTTGGATTACACTCGCCACTTCACACAAAGTACATAAATAACATTACATCAACCAATACAATCATGGTCCGACTACGATACCAAAATAAAAGATCAACCCCAACATGCGACATGGTCCCGATTGCCCCAACTGGGCACCACTATTGATCATCAGGGAAAGACACATAGTAACGGTGTGAGTCTTCGTCGAACTCCCACTTGAGCTCAAGCGCGTCATCTGGAACGGAATCATCAGGCCCTGCATCTGGTTTGGAAGTAATCTGTGAGCCACGGGGACTCAGCAATCTCGCACCCTCGCGATCAAGACTATTTAAGCTTATAGGAAAGGCAAGGTAATATGTGGAGCTGCAGCAAGCGACTAGCATATATGGTGGCTAACCTGTTCGCAAAAGAGAGCGAGAAGAGAAGGCAAAGCACGAACGAAGAACTAGAGAACAACTTATGACAAACATTACTCCAACACCGCGTTCACTTCCCGGACTCCGCCGAGAAGAGACCATCACGGTAACACACACAGTTGATTCATTTTAATTAAGTTAAAGTTCAAGTTATATACAACCGGACATTAACAAATTCCCATCTGCCCATAACCACGGGCACGGTGTTCGAAAGTTCAAATCCCTGCAGGGGAGTCCCAACTTAGCCCATGACAAGCTCTCACGGTCAACGAAGGATAAACCTTCTCCCGAGACATTCTAATCAGACTCGGTATCCCGGTTCTACAAGACAACTTTGACAAGTTAAAACAAATCTAGCAACACCGCCCGAATGTGCCGACAAATCCCGATAGGAGCTGCACATATCTCGTTCTCAGGGCACACTCAGATTGTCCAAACTTTCGGTAGGCCAGCCCAGAGTTGCCCCTAGTGGCCACCGGCGGCTGACGAGGTGGACCAACACTCAGAGGAGCACTAGCCCGGGGGGGTTTAAATAAGATGACCCTCGGGCTCCGGAAACCCAAGGGAAAAAGAGGCCAGGTGGCAAATGGTAAAACCAAGGTTGGGCATTGCTGGAGGAGTTTTATTCAAGGCCAACTGTCAAAGGGTACCCATTATTACCCAACCGCGTAAGGAACGCAAAATCCGGGAACATAACACCGATATGACGGAAACTAGGGCGGCAAGAGTGGAACAAAACACGAGGCAAAAAGGCCGAGCCTTCCACCCTTTACCAAGTATATAGATGCATTAATATACCAAGATAATATAATGATATCCCAACCAATAAACAATGTTCCAACAAGGAACGATCTCCAATCTTCACCTGCAACTAGCAACGCTATAAGAGGGGCTGAGCAAAGTGGTAACATAGCCAATCAACGGTTTGCTAGGACATGGTGGGTGAGAGGTTTGACATGGAAATTTGGGAGGCATGATAAGCAAGTGGTAGGCATCATAGCATAGGCATAGCAAAAGAGCGAGCATCTAACAAGCAAAGATAGAAGTGATTTCGAGGGTATGATCATCTTGCCTGCAAAGTTGTCAGAGTTGACTGGATCCTCGAAAGCAAACTCAGCGGGCTCCTCGTTAGCGAACTCATCTCCCGGCTCTACCCAAACAAGACAAACAAGCAAAAAGGACACAATCAACCACTTGCAAAGCTCAAACAACATGATGCAAACATGGTATGCTATGCGGGATGCGGTATGTGATGCATATGCAAGATTTGACAAGGAATGAATGAACCTGGCCTCAACTTGGAAATCCAAGTGTGCCACTAGAAAGGTGAGGTGATTTCGCTTGAAATCGATATAAAGAACACCGGAATCAGAGACACGGTTTGGAAATGGCAAGCAAAAGAAATATGGCACCGGTGTGCGATAAACAGCAAGTAGCCATCTAAATGCATCAAGATAATCATGCTACAGCACTCAAACATGGAAACAAAATACATGGCAGGTATCCACTCATAATTCTTGACAAAAGATGAACACTGAGATACGGGCAATTCATCCATTAACAGGTTCAAACAAGCATGGCAAAAGTGCAATTGGTAAACAGGTTTCAGACTTAGTGAAATTAACACAAGCCTGAAATTTCAGATCAGGTAGCACACTTTGGAGCATGAAAACTAGATGCTACAGGAACTTAACATGGCAAAGCAAGGCATGTCATGGAGCTACTCAAAGAGCTTAACAAAAGTCCCTTAGTGACCTTGAGCCAAAAGGGATCAGAAAATACAATTGCAAGCATGTGAACATGGCAAAAACATAATCAGATCTCAGACTTAGAGAAAAACTGGAGCATGCAAATATCTTAACGAGTAGGCATGCTTACGAACTCGATGCACTCGCTACGGAGCAAGGCATGACAAACTAAGCACACACCCATCAAGAATGCACATTATATAAGCTAGACATGGCAAGAACAACAACATAGCATGCACGGATCAACAACAACATCCTCGGCAAAATCGCTAACAAGTAGACAATCTGCCCGGATTCACGAAATAGCAAAAGTAGAGCTCGATTGACTCAAGCTACGTTGCTCCATAATTGCAAACAAAGACATGGATGGATAGAGCACCACAAGATTAACAAATCATCCTTACTGATCATCCTCATAAGAGGCACGGATCACTAGGAAAGAACATGAACATATGGCATATTGATAAAAACAGATCAAGGACTTAGAGAAATTCTAAGTCCCTGAAATCAGCATTAACGAATGCACTACTTTGCAAGCTTGTGCTAGTCACCACACACATCACAAAAATACATAGATAGCACCTCTGTAAAGATGACAAAACATATAACAAAACACATGTAGAGCTCAGGGGCATATCATGCACACATTAAACATGGCAAAAATGACAAATAGCTATTTGGTGCAGCAGATCTGACAATTAACTCAAATAGCTCTCTACCAACAGTATTTTGGGCATCAAGATGAGCTTAAATGAAAATGATGCAATGACATAAAATGATGTACTCTTTGGGACGAACATTTCGATATGCTACACGCGCAAAACGGAGCTACGAATGCGGAGTTACGATGCGTCAAAGTTTGCCAAAAAAATACTGAAACTGGGGACTTAGAGAAAAATATACCCTCCGTATCTAGGGTTTATTGTTCACCCGATCTAGGTCCACTGTTCACCGGCGACGAACCGAGGCCGCCGGCGAGAAGCTGCGACGGCGAGGGGAAGGCGAGGCGGTGGCCGGAAGGGGGGCGCCGGGGCGCGGTCGGCGAGGAGGGAGACGGTGGCTCGGGGCGGCGCTGCCGGCGTGGTGCTCCGGCCACCGGAGCTTGCGGCGGCGAGGGGAAGGCGAGGCGCGGCCGGGTCGCTGGCATTGAGGAGCCGCGGCGATCAGCGAGGCGGCTCGGACGCGGTGCGGCGGCTCGGCCACCGGACACAGGGAGGGCGAATTGCTGGGCGGCGCCGGATCTGGGCCGCGGGGCCTCGCCTGGGCCCGGGCGGGCCGGCGCGGCGGTGGGCAGCGGCGATGTGGGGCTCGGGGGGCCATGTGGCGCTCCCTGATTGGCCGGAGGGGGCGGCGGATATTGTCCGGCGCGGGCCGGACACGTTCGGTGCGCGGAGGAGCTGATTTTAGGGTTTCGGGGGGAGAAGAACCGAGAATTTCGAAGGGGGTGCTATTTATAGGCATAGAGGGAGCTAGGGGAGTCTAAATGAGGTGTGGTTTTCGGCCACGCGATCGTGATCGAACACTCTAGATGATGGAGAGGGTTTTGGGCCAAAATGGAAGGGTGTTGGGCTGCAACACACACGAGGCCTCCTCAGTCCCTCGGTTAACCGTTGGAGCATCAAATGAAGTCCAAATGGTACGAAACTTGACAGGCGGTTTACCGGTAGTAAACCAAGGCCACTTGGCAAGTCTCAGTCCAGTCCGGAAATGTTTAACCCCCACACACGAAAAGAAGGTAGAAATGACCACCGGAGGAGATAGGAGCGCCGGAATGCAAAATGGACAACGGGGAAAATGCTCGGATGCAAGAGGCGAACTCGTATGCAAATGCAATGCACATGATGACATGATATGAGATGCATGACAACAAGAACAACACACGGAGACAAAAACCCGAACCCGAGGAAATAAAATAACTTAGCGCCGGAAATGGCAAGAGTTGGAGTACATATTAGGTAAATTACATCCGGGGTGTTACAACACTCCACCACTACAAAAGGATCTCGTCCTGAGATCTAGGACTGGAAGAACGCTGGGTACTCAGAACGGAGGTGATCCTCGCGTTCCCAGGTGGCTTCATGGTCGGAATGGTGTGACCACTTGACTTTGAGGAATTTGATCGACTTATTGCGAGTCTTGCGTTTAGTCTCTTCAAGAATAGCAACGGGGTGCTCACAATAAGAGAGATCTTCTTGGAGATCAATGTCTTCGAAGTTGACGGTGCGGTCAGGAGTCTTGAAGCACTTGCGGAGCTGAGAGACATCGAACACGTCGTGCACATTTGCAAAGTTTGAAGGAAGCTCGACTTGATAGGCGAGATCGCCTCTCTTGCTGACGATTTTGAAAGGACCCACGTATCTAGGGGCAAGCTTCCCTTTGATACCGAAGCGACGAGTACCTTTCATTGGAGAGACGCGGAGGTAAACATGATCTCCGATCTCGAAAGCCAAATCACAGTGCTTACTATCATAGTAGCTCTTCTGGCGCGATTGCGCGGCTTTGAGGTTATCACGAATGACTTTGCACATTTCCTCTGCCTCTGTGATTAAGTCATTTCCAAGAAGTTGACATTCACCGGTTTCAGACCAGTTGAGTGGAGTACGGCACTTCCTGCCATACAGAATTTCGAATGGGGCCTTGCCCGAACTTGCTTGAAAACTGCTGTTGTAGGAGAATTCAGCATATGGAAGACAATCTTCCCACTTCATGCCGAAAGAGATCACACAAGCCCTGAGCATATCTTCAAGAATATGATTGACACGCTCGACTTGACCGCTAGTTTGAGGATGGAACGTTGTTCTGAAGCTGATGCTGGTGCCCATGGCCTTCTGAAAAGAATCCCAAAACTTGGAGGTAAAGATGCTGCCGCGGTCTGAAGAGATCACATGTGGAATACCGTGCAGAGAGACAATCCGAGAGGTATACAGCTCCGCCAATTGAGATGCAGTGATAGACTCTTTGATAGGCAGAAAGTGAGCTACTTTAGTGAGTTTGTCGATGACAATGAATATAGCATCATTGCCACGCTTGGACTTTGGAAATCCAGTCACAAAGTCCATCTCAATGTGGTCAAACTTCCATTCTGTAATGGCAAGAGGTTGGAGGAGACCACCTGGCCTTTGGTGTTCTGCCTTCACTCTTCTGCAGACATCACACTCATTCACGAACTGAGCAATCTCGCGCTTCATTCGAGTCCACCAATAAGCCTGCTTGAGGTCCTGATACATCTTCGTACTCCTAGGGTGGATGGAGAGGAGTGAATTGTGAGCCTCGTTCATGATAACTTTACGAAGGTCACCTTTGGGCACAACAATACGATCCTCGAAGAAGAGAGTATCCTTTTCATCAAGGCGGTAGCACTTGTACTTGGGTTGACTCTTGGCAATCCCAATCTTCACCTTCTTCACCATAGCATCAAGAAGTTGAGCCTCGCAAATCTGATCTTCCAAAGTAGGAGAGACTTGAAGGTTGGCGAGGAAACCTTGAGGAACAACTTGCAGATTGAGTTTGCGGAAAGCTTCACAAAGCTCGGGTTGGTAAGGCTTGATTATCAGACTGTTGCAGTGAGCCTTCCTGCTCAATGCGTCAACAATCACATTGGCCTTGCCTGGAGTATACTCGATACTCGGATTATACTCTTGAATCATTTCGACCCAACGAGTCTGCCTGAGGTTGAGATTAGGCTGAGTGAAGATGTACTTGAGACTCTTGTGGTCAGTGAAGATGTCCACTTTTCTTCCCAATAAGAGATGTCTCCAAGTCAAAAGAGCATGCACAACTGCCGCCAACTCGAGGTCATGAGTGGGGCAGTTCTTCTCTTTGGGCTTCAACTGGCGAGAGGTATAAGCCACAACTTTCTTCTCTTGCATCAACACTGCACCAAGACCTTGAAGAGAGGCATCGCAGAAGACCTCGAACGGTTTGGATTCATCAGGAGGAGTCAGAACTGGAGCAGTGACCAATTTCTCTTTCAAAGTGTTGAAAGCGATGTCACATTCCAGAGACCAAACGTACTTGACGTGCTTCTGGAGAAGGTTTGAAAGAGGCTTCGCGATCTTTGAAAAGTTCTCAACGAACCTTCGACAGTAGCTTGCGAGACCGAGAGCTACGGAGTTGCTTCATGTTCTGAGGTGGTTCCCAATTCAGAATTGCAGACACCTTCTCAGGATTCACCGCAATGCCCTTGGCAGAGATGATATGCCCAAGATAAAGAACCTCATCGAGCCAAAACTCGCACTTTGAGAACTTGGCGTAGAACTGATGTTCCCTGAGCTTATCGAGCACCAAACGCAAGTGCTTGGCATGATCTTCCTTGTTCTTCGAAAAGACCAGAATGTCGTCGAGATAGACCAAAATGAAGTCATTTGTGTAGGCATTGAAGATGAATTTCATCATGCGAGAGAAAGTAGGAGGAGCGTTGACGAGGCCAAAAGACATGACAGTGTATTCGTATGAACCATAGCTTGTTCTGAAAGCCGTCTTGGGAATATCTTGCTCACGAATTCGAATCTGGTGATAGCCCATACGGAGATCAATCTTGGAGAATACTTGGGCACCTTTGAGTTGTTCGAACAGCTCATTGATGTTGGGAAGTGGGTACTTGTTCTTGATAGTCTTCTTGTTCAATGGACGGTAGTCAACACAAAGTCGGTCCGTTCCGTCCTTCTTCTTCACAAAAAGTACTCCACAACCCCACGGAGAAGAACTAGGTCGTATAAGACCCATTTGCTCTTGAATATAGAGTTGCTTCTTCAGCTCCTTCAACTCTTCAGGTCCGAGCTTGTAAGGACGCTTGCAAACAAGTTCCGTGCCAGGCTCAAGATCGATGACGAATTGAACTGGCCGGTGCGGAGGCATTCTTGGACGCTCTTCTGGAAAGACATCTTGATATTCGCAAACGACTGGAATTTGAGAGATAGCATCCAGTTCACCCTTCTCATTGAGAGAAAACAGGCGGATGGTATTATCCCGAGCGGCAAAGACAATTACATCCTCAGATGAATGAGTCAATTGAATCTGTCTGGCTGCACAATCAAGCTGAGCCTTGTGCTTAGAAAGCCAATCCATCCCGAGAATAAGATCAATGTCCGAGTTGCCAAGGACCATTGGAGAAGCCAGAAACTTGAAATCACCCATCATGATAGAAATATCCGGAATCTTGTGGTTAGCGAGCAAACATTTACCCGCAGAGACAACTGCTAATGGTTTATGCAAAGCTTGGGAAGACAACTCATGCTTTGATGCAAAAGGTCTCAGGATGAAACAATGCGATGCACCAGTGTCAAAAAGTACTTTTGCAGGAACATCGTTAACAGGAAGGTTACCCATGATGACATTTGACGAGTCCTCTGCCTGAGCTACATTCATCAAGTTGACCTTGGCGTGCTTGGGGTTTGCTTGACCATAGCTGTACTTGCCGATCTCACAGGAGGAGGAGGAGGGAGACGCCTCTGATTGAAGCATTGGTTGGCATAGTGACCCTTCTGTTGGCACTTGTTGCACGTGACCTCTGAAAGCGGACGGTGATACGGAGCACTCGATCTTGGAGCTTGAGACGAAGTCTTGTTCAGAAAGCCAGGGTTGGGTGGGTGGGAAGATCCACTGCCACCTTTACTCTTCTGTTGAAACGGCTGACGGAACGGAGGAGGAGGAAGCCAATACTTCTGCTGCTTGGCCACTTGAGTAGAGGAAGAAGGAGTAGCATCTCTGACCCGCTTCTTGGAGGCATCACACTTCAGTTGAGCAGCCTCTTGCTTCAATGCCATGTTGTAAAACTCATCATACCTGATGGGCTCAAAGAGAACAAGAGCTAGCTGGATTTCTTCTCTGAGACCACCCCTGAACTGATATATCATGCTCTTCTCGTCAGGAATAAATCAACAAGGTACGCAGCAAGAACGAATACTCGGTAAAGATCACCCAATCTCAAACCAAATATCCGTGGAAGAAGAACTAGAGCTACAAGAATTCCCACCTACGAAACTCCCGAACCTTTCCGGTTATGCAATCAGGTGTTGGAGATACAGGGGAAGCATAATATCTCACCCAAATCTAGCAAATCCTACATCCAGTTGTATCCATCCTTCAACACATAACCGAGAAAACTTCGGAAATCGTCTACCTTAACCTTTGAAAAGCATCCGTTATACAAGTTATGGCAATACTCCCGAACTCCCGCCCCAGTACTGGGTGGCGTCAAGGTTATCTCACCAACAACTGCATAAAAGAGATTTTCGATGTCGGCGAACTAAACTCAGGTATTCCAGAACTGCAACGATAAAATTGTGACGACAACACCTTGGAGCTCAACTCCCCGGGACATTGCCACAACCCCTAAATGACAGGAGGCACCAAGAACAAGTTTCTCGTCACAAATCGATCGGAACGATTCCAAGATACCCGCGTGATCCTAAAAAAAATTTAGTGAAATTTGAGAAGAGAAGAGTCAAAACTCTACGTTAGGATGCCTTACCAGAGCGATGAAGGGACTGGGGAGTAAAAAGAATTCCTAAACTCTCTGATATATAATTCCTAAATGACTCAAAACATTTTTTCTAGACTCAACAACGGCTGCTAATTCGATCAAGCAGTGGGGGCTCCTAAGGTCGGGGAAGGCTCTGATTACCAACTTGTAACGCCCTCGATGCGGCTATATCTCCTACGTGTCGAAGCACGACTTAGAGGCATAACCACATTGAAAGCAATGTCGCAAGTAAGGTAATCTTCACAATAACCCATGTAAATAGATAAAAAGGGGAAAGGTAACATAGTTGGCTTACACTCACCACTTCACACAAAGTACATAAATAGCATTAAATCAACCAATACAATCATGGTCCGATTATGGTACCAAAATAAAAGATCAACCCCAACATGCGACATGGTCCCGATCGCCCCAACTGGGCACCACTACTGATCATCAGGGAAAGACACATAGTAACAGCGTGAGTCTTCGTCGAACTCCCACTTGAGCTCAAGCGCGTCATCTGGAACAGAATCATCAGGCCCTGTATCTAGTTTGGAAGTAATCTGTGAGCCACGGGGACTCAGCAATCTCGCACCCTCGCGATCAAGACTATTTAAGCTTATAGGAAAGGCAAGGTAATATGTGGAGCTGCAGCAAGCGACTAGCATATATGGTGGCTAACCTGTTCGCAAAAGAGAGTGAGAAGAGAAGGCAAAGCATGAACGAAGAACTAGAGAACAACTTACGACAAACATTACTCCAACACCGCGTTCACTTCCCGGACTCCGCCGAGAAGAGACCATCACGGTAACACACACAGTTGATTCATTTTAATTAAGTTAAAGTTCAAGTTATCTACAACCGGACATTAACAAATTCCCATCTGGCCATAACCGCGGGCACGGCTTTCGAAAGTTCAAATCCCTACAGGGGAGTCCCAACTTATCCCATGACAAGCTCTCATGGTCAACGAAGGATAAACCTTCTCCCGAGACATTCCGATCAGACTCGGTATCCCGGTTCTACAAGACAACTTCGACAAGTTAAAACAAATCCAGCAACACCGCCCGAATGTGCCGACAAATCCCGATAGGAGCTGCACATATCTCGTTCTCAGGGCACACTCGGATTGTCTAAACTTCCGGTAGGCCAGCCCAGAGTTTCCCCTGGTGGCCACCGGCGGCTGACAAGGTGGACCAACACTCAGAGGAGCACTGGCCCGGGGGGTTTAAATAAGATGACCCTCGGGCTCCGGAAACCCAAGGGAAAAAGAGGCTAGGTGGCAAATGGTAAATCCAAGGTTGGGCATTGTTGGAGGAGTTTTATTCAAGGCGAACTTCCAAGCGGTTCCCATTATTACCCAACCGCGTAAGGAACGCAAAATCCGGGAACATAACACCGATATGACGGAAACTAGGGTGGCAAGAGTGGAACAAAACACTAGGCAAAAAGGCCGAGCCTTCCACCCTTTACCAAGTATATAGATGCATTAAGATAACAAGATAATATAATGATATCCCAACCAATAAACAATGTTCCAACAAGGAACGATCTCCAATCTTCACCTGTAACTAGCAACGCTATAAGAGGGGCTGAGCAAAGCGGTAACATAGCCAATCAACGGTTTGCTAGGACATGGTGGGTTAGAGGTTTGACATGGCAATTTGGGAGGCATGATAAGCAAGTGGTAGGCATCGTAGCATAGGCATAGCAAAAGAGCGAGCATCTAACAAGCAAAGATAGAAGTGATTTCGAGAGTATGATCATCTTGCCTGCAAAGTTGTCAGAGTTGACTGGATCCTCGATAGCAAACTCAACAGGCTTCTCATTAGTGAACTCGTCTCCCGGCTCTACCCAAACAAGACAAACAAGCAAAAAGGACACAATCAACCACGTGCAAAGCTCAAACAACATGATGCAAACATGGTATGCTATGCGGGATGCGATATGTGATGCATATGCAAGATTTGACAAGGAATGAATGAACCTGGCCTCAACTTGGAAATCCAAGTGTGCCACTAGAAAGGTGAGGTGATTTCTCTTGAAATCGATATAAAGAACACCGGAATCGGAGACACGGTTTGGAAATGGCAAGCAAAACAAATATGGCATCGGTCTGCGATAAACAGCAAGTAGCCATCTAAATGCATCAAGATAATCATGCTACAGCACTCAAACATGGAAACAAAATACATGGCAGGGATCCACTCATAATGCTTGACAAAAGATGAACACTAAGCTACGGCCAATTCATCCATTAATAGGTTCAAACAAGCATGGCAAAAGTGCAATTGGTAAACAGGTTTCAGACTTAGTGAAATTAACACAAGCCTGGAATTTTAGATCAGGTAGCACACTTTGGAGCATGAAAACTAGATGGTATAGGAACTTAACATGGCAAAGCAAGGCATGGCATGGAGCTACGCAAAGAGCTTAACAAAAGTCCCTTAGTGACCTTGAGCCAAAAGGGATCAGAAAATACAATTGCAAGCTTGTGAACATGACAAAAACATAATCAGATCTCAGACTTAGAGAAAAACTGGAGCATGCAAATATCTTAACGAGTAGGCATGTTTACGAGCTCGATGCACTCGCTAGAGAGCAAGGCATGACAAATTAAGCACACACCCATCAAGAATGCACATTATATAATCTAAACATGGCAAGAACAACAACATAGCATGCACGGATCAACAACAACATCCTCGGCAAAATCGCTAATAAGTAGACAATCTGCCCAGATTCACGAAATAGTAAAAGTAGAGCTCGATTGACTCCAGCTAGGTTGCTCCATAATTGCAAACAAAGACACGGATGGATAGAGCACCACAAGATTAACACATCATCCTTACTGATCATCCTCAAAAGAGGCACGGATCACTAGGAAACAACATGAACATATGGCATATTGATAAAAACAGATCAAGGACTTAGAGAAATTCTAAGTCCCTGAAATCAACATTAACGAATGCACTACTTTGCAAGCTTGTGCTAGTCACCACACACATCACAAAAATACATAGATAGAACCTCTGTAAAGATAGCAAAACATATAACAAAACACATGTAGAGCTCAGGGGCATATCATGCACACATTAAACATGGCAAAAATGACAAATAGCTATTTGGTGCAGCAGATCTGACAATTAACTCAAATAGCTCTCTACCTATAGCATTTCAGGCATCAAGATGAGCTCAAATGAAAATGATGCACTGAGATGGAATGATGTAGTCTCTGAGACGAACATTTTGATATGCTACACGCGCAAAACGAAGCTACAGATGCGGAGTTACGATGCGTCAAAGTTTGCCAAAAAATACTGAAACTGGGGACTTAGAGAAAAATATATCCTCTGGATCTAGGGTTTACTGTTCACCCGATCCAGATGCACTGTTCACCGGCGACGAACCGAGGCCACCGGCGAGAAGCTGCGACGGCGAGGGGAAGGCGAGGCGGTGGCCGGAAGGGGGCCACCAGGGCGCGGTCGGTGAGGAGGGAGACGGTGCCTCGGGGCGGCGCTGCCGGCGTGGTGCTCCAGCCACCGGAGCTTGCGGCGGCGAGGAGAAGGCGAGGCGCGGCCGGGTCGCCGGCGTTGAGGAGCCGCGGTGGTCGGCGAGGCGGCTCGGACGCGGTACGACGGCTCGGCCACCGGACGCGGGGAGGGCGAAGGCGCGGGGCGGCGCAGGATCTGGGCCGCGGGGGCCTCGCCTGGGCCCGGGCGGACCAGCGCGGCGGTGGGCAGCGGCGATGTGGGGCTCGGGGGGCCACATGGCGCTCCCTGATTGGTCGGAGGGGGCGGCGGACACTGTCCGGCGCGGGCCGGACACGTTCGGTGCGCGGAGGAGCTGATTTTAGGGTTTCGGGGGGAGAAGAACCGAGAATTTCGGAGGGGGTGCTATTTATAGGCATAGAGGGAGCTAGGGGAGTCCAAATGAGGTGCGGTTTTTGGCCACACGATCGTGATCGAACGCTCTAGATGATGGAGAGGGTTTTGGTGGGTTTTGGGCCAAAATGGAAGGGTGTTGGGCTGCAACACACACGAGGCCTCCTCGGTTCCTCGGTTAACCGTTGGAGCATCAAACGAAGTCCAAATGGTACGAAACTTGACAGGCGGTCTACCGGTAGTAAACCAAGGCTACTTGGCAAGTCTCGGTCCAATCCGGAAATGTTTCACCCCCACACATGAAAAGAAGGTAGAAATGACCACCGGAGGAGATAGGAGCGCCGGAATGCAAAACGGACAACGGGGAAAATGCTCGGATGCAAGAGGCGAACACGTATGCAAATGCAATGCACATGATGACATGATATGAGATGCATGACAATGACAACAACACAGGAGACAAAAACCCGAACCCGAGGAAATAAAATAAATTAGCGCCGGAAACGGCAAGAGTTGGAGTACATATTAGGTAAATTACATCCGGGGTGTTACAGACTAGCAGTCAGACAAGCTCACAGAATTCGCTGTCTGAATCAGTTCGACTTCTTGAGTCCAAAGTTCTAGTAGAAAGGCATTCTTCAACTCAACTTCGAATTGAAGTCCTATCTCTAAGAAAGATTGCGAAGAACACCAATGAGAACCTCATTGCTAAACAACTACACCTGGAAGCTATGACCGACATGCTAGGCCGGTCTCACAGCCTTGCTCAGCAGCTTGTCCAGCAGTTCCCACGCAAGGTTAACATTTCTTGAGCTGTCTTGGAAGTGGTCTCGGTTCAGTATATTTTTTTACACTGCAATGGTGCCCAGTTTTTATAATCTGCTTCTTCGTTGCGCTTTATGATCACTGGTGGCGAACTTCGATGCCCAATGGATCTAATATACCATAAATCCTTTATTGTATAGTGTAGGTTTATTCAAAGTTACTATGTCGTAATTTCTTTATTGTATAGAGTAGGTTTGTTCTTAATTCCTACTAGTTACTGCCATCATTCGCTATCTGGAAAAAAAATCTGATGTAGTCGACCGGGCCGAAACATTCGCCTCTAACAGGCCTGGTTTTTAGCGGCCCACAATTGGGCCGGCCTGCAACTTTCTTGGGCCCGAATGGACATTGGGGCATTCACACTTTGCGCCAGGCCCACAACTTACTCTGGCCTATATTCGGCCCAAATTTTAGTTGGGCCTTTTGTGGACCCAGCGCTTAGTTTAGCCCATGTAGCTTTGGGTCATTAACATGCTGAATATTCTGCTGGCCTGTTACGACCCAGAAGAAACCATGGGCCTTTAGCAAGCCGAAATGCATGTTGGGCCTCAATTTTCACTAGTCGTCGATGGGTCTTCAGCAGGCTGAAATGTCGACCGGGCCTTTTTTGGCCCAGTTATATGACGGGTCGTTACCAGGCCGAAACATATCTCGGGCCTTAGTTGGCCCACTGATATCATGGGCCTTTAAGAGACTGAAAGCTTAGTACAGGCATCAATGGGCCGAATTATACGACATGCCTTTAATAGGCCCAAAGTCGCGTTGGGATGAACTGTCGCCACTTTTATCACAGGCCGTTAGTGGGCCAGATGTCGTGTCGGACAATATATAGTCCATGGGTAGCCATGCCATTCCCAGGCTGAAAGACACACCGGGCTGAAATGGGCCCATGTCTACATCGGGCCTCTAACAGGCCAAAATTCATTCGGCCGTAATTGGGCCCAAATATTTGGCGAACAATTAATGGGCCAGATCTGGCTTTGGGCCGTAAATGGGCCATGTTTAAATAGGCCGTTATTGGGCTGGCCCACTAGTACCAGAGTAAGTATTACGGGCCTTTGACTGGGCCGACCTTTTTAACCTATATGGGCCTCTGTTGGGCCCTGCCATGTGTTGACGTATCATAGGCATGTCTCCTCCAATGGACGGATGACATCTGGCCCACCGAGGAGCAGACACGTGTATCCTCCAGCCAATGATGATTTTACACGTGGAAAATTCCCATTGGTCCGGGCTGTTAATGGGTTATCGGATCCAAACCGGAACCCGATAGCTTAACGGCAACCCGTTACGGTGGATGCCACGTGTCGGTCACCCTTGACAAAAGCACTTCTATGACGCGTGATTTATCGTCATGGAAGTGGACACTTCCATGATGATAATTTTTGTGATGTCATGGAACACTTCTACAACAGCACAAGTATGACTATCTTGATTCTGTCATAAAATCGTCATGGATGTACATGCATGACAAAAAATGTGATCTACTGTGACAAACACGTATCATCATGGAAGTGTATTTTTTTTGTAGTGAGTGCCTGCAAAAAATACCTTGCTGAAAACTGCTTGTCATTTCCTCCTGCTCCTCATTGGGTTCGACACTCTTACTTATCGAAAGGACACTGGTTGATCCCCTATACTTGTGGGTCATCAATAATCCCTCACTAGTAATCAGTTTTTCAGTTTGACCGATCAAAGATTCCTACAAATGGGCCTAGTAGATGTTGGCGTGGCTCCTTCCATGTGGAACCAAACATAATTTTGCCATGACGGTGACCGTCACTAACAGTTACCACAATGGTGTTTGAGCAGTCAACGATTTTGACATATGGGCCTAATGATATGATAGCGTGCCTGCTGCCAATTGGGTCCGGACGTGTGTAATGTGGCTTCTTACATGCGGCTCCACATGCTCGTGCCGACATGCATAACCGTCACATTTTATAGGTTCTGTCAATTTGTTTTATATTGTAATTGGGGGCATATTTGAATAAAATTTGTAATTATTGATAATTTTTATATGAATTTGTGAAAAATTAATTTGTGAATGCAATTCCAGCTCTCGCAGCTATGATTAAATTACAAACTTGAGAATTTTCACAGACTGTCTGAGGGTTGATGATATTGGTGCGCCTTCGGCTCGCTGCAGTGCTTGGTATCATTGCCAAGCATTCTACCAGAATAGATGTAATTTCTATGACTCTTGGTGTTCTTTGTGCTACCTTGACTATTGATGAATATATCTGAAGTTTTTCCCACAAAGAAAACATACTCTGTATGCAGCATTACCCGAAGAATGCTTTATGTCCGCGTATATCATTTCTATCTACAATATATTATTGATCTCAACTATTCTTTTATATTGATAATTTGAACCACCGGTTTCCTATTGATTTAATAATATAATATATTGTTATAAATATGCCAATATTCACTCCAAAATATTTTTAATGAGTATTAATTATGTCCTATATATAGTCCATGCAAAACAGTCAAAATCCATGGCATGCATGTGAGCCTTATATTTGGATACAAGTTATGGTTGGCGTTCTTTCCTATTGCTTCATTGACACTTGATGGATAGATTGTAGGGTTTTCCTGATTTATTTCTACTATGTATGTAGTATTGGCTGAAAAGCAATTTATGTCCATGTATATCGTTTAGATCTACAACAAATTATGGATCTTAGTAGTTCTTTTTTATTGATAATCTAAACTACCCAATTTTTTCTACTATTTTAATAATACAATATACTATTATCAATATGCCAACATTCACTCCACAAATATGCTTAATGACTACTCCCTCTGTCCATAATTACTGTCGCATAAATGGATAAAAATGGATGTATCTAGAACTAAAATACATCTAGGTACATCTACTTCTCCGACAAGTATTTCCAGGAGGAGAGAGTATTTATTATGGCCTAATTATTGGCCATACCACAAAATTCAAAATCCATGTTATCTTAGCCTTATATTTGGATACAATTTATTGCTTGCATTAATCATCGGTTGCGGCATAAATTTTGCATGCTCCTCATGGCTTTAAATTCTGACAGACGTAGCTACTTTGCTGAATGAGTTTGATACCTCATTCGCAACAAAACAGATTTGTGTACTTTTTCAGCTACTGAAGTTCTAAGGAAGACGACTACTGAAGTCAAAGGTATTTCTTGAATCTGTTCATATAGTAATGTTTATACGAAGCAAACGTCGGGCTTGCGTGAGAAGGAGACCTTGAGAGTAGGGATCTTAATTTTGAAATTTCAAAGTCGCCCCTGTTCGGTCGCTCGCCCCATTGCAGGTGACGGGCGAATCCTAGCCCCTTCTCCTATAGCCCCCTTCCACATCCTCCCCTCCTGCCGCCATCGGGGCCTTGCCCACGTGGTGCTGGCGGCGGCGGGCAACTCTTTCCCCGAGCACATGGCATGGGCCCAGGGGATCCTTCTGGTGGCAGTGTGGCGCGGTCGGTGGCGCTCTGGCTCGGGGAGGTGGTTCCCGGTCCTCGGGTGCCTTAGGCATGGCGGCGTGGCCGTTGGTTGCGGGGTGGCATGGTGGTGTTGTAGCTCAGCCGATGGCTCCTGCTAGGCCCAGATCCGGGCCCTTTGGGCCCCATCTGGGTTCAGGCGGGCCACCAAATCTCTGCATGGTGGCAAGGCTCCTTGGAGGTCGAAGTGGGGCGGTTGTGGTCTCTAGGCTGTGGCGACGTTAGTAGCCGACGTGTTGCGGCATGGGGGAGGGGACTTCACGAGCCCATCTAGGCCCGAGCGGCCAGTAGGGGCTTGGCTTGTCCTAGTTGCGGCGTCCGGTCAGCTTTCGCATCGACGGTGGAGGTAGTCCCATCCCGCTTGGTTGCGTTGCTGCGGCCTCGGGTCCGTTGCTCCCTCTTCCTTCCTCTAGGCCCCGTATCAATGGCCTTAGTTTGGCGATGAGGTTGATTCAAGTCCGTGGTGGCGCATGTTGGTGGACGGCAAGATTAGTGGAGCACTCGGATCGTTTGAGGTGGTGAGGATTTTTGGGACAGGAGAAATCCATGTAGGCTCGTGCAGCACCGAGATGGTGTCGCCTGTGAGCACCGTCGTTCCTTCTTGAAGGGTTTCAGGTATACCCCTCCCCACTACCCTCCATGTACCAGGGGAAACCCTAGGACTCGTCTAGGCAGCAGCATCGCTGTCACCTTCCTTCTTGAAGGTGTTGCTTGGTATGCGATGCTTTAGTGTGCTTGGAGCGTGGTGGGACATCTCCATAGGGTGCAACAGTTGTCAGTCTTCTTTGTTTCGTCAAGCTGCCGGTGTTGGCATTTGTTTCTCTTTCTTTCTCTCATTTCAACAAGCATGTTTCGAAATTATTGAAGTAATCAGCGCAAGATAATCATGAATATGTTATAGTGAAGTCAGGAAAGTATGTTAATGTATATTTTAGATAGTAATTAAAGTCTACTTAATTACATCTCGGTCTAGGAAACTCATATGGATGAATTCAAGTATTCTTAAAGTGAAGTTACGTCTGACTAATGTGGGCATAAAAAACTAAATGTACTTTGACTTGTAGAGTTCTACATGACGGTTCCTTTTATGTATGGTTTTAACTGCTACTTTCAGTTAACCTTCAGTTCTACATAGGGGAATACCATTCTTTTTTTATGATAGCAGATTATCATGGACGGAGAGAACAGTGGTGTGAACAATGAATTTAACCTCTTCATGACAAGCACACACAACCACCTATTCCAGCACAACTATAGTGATGAGATGGATGACCTGCTTGGAGCCTCTACTATCGTGGGCAACACTGATGATGCCAACGTTGTTGTTGCAGACCACGACAACAACGATGGAGAGACCCATAGTGAGAAGACAATGGCCGCAAGGCGTGCAAAGTATCATCGTCTGCGCAGTGAACAAATCCAACAACTTGAAGCGTACAATACATACTCAATCAATGATTCTTACCTAGCAAAGATGTGTGCTAATCCATTTTCATTAACGTGATATGTAGTGTGTTACGGGATTGCCCTTATCCAAATGAGAAACTCCGGAAGGACCTTAGCGAGAGGCTTGGCACGAGTGCCCAGCAGGTCAAGTTTTGGTTCCAAAATAAACGAACCATCAACAATGTATATACCATTCTTTTCCATAGTTAATTACATATGGGTCAGCTATGATATGCAGTTATATGCACACTTTGTTCTTAAATAGTACGAACTGCACTGAACATTGTAGCATCGTTTGTCATTTGATCTTACAATCTACTATTGTATTCCCCTCATGAACATGGTATCATACTTTGCTAACCACTAATTAAAATGATGCATACCTGAAACTAATAAATGCAGGGCAAGATGCAGCGGTGGGAGACTCAAAATTGTTGGGTAGAAAACGAAAAGCTGAAAACTGAACGTCAAGCCATCATGTTGGCTATGCAAAACAAGACTTGCCTCAAATGCAGAGGGGTGATGGTACAAACACAGCATACTTCAGAGTTCCAACGCCTATACACCGAGAATATGAGGCTCAAGGAAGAACTCCTACACGCCGCTGCCTATCTTAAAGAGGGTCTTCGCCGAAATGGCATGTGGCTCCCATCGGCCCACGACTGACCATACCGTCTTCGGTCTGAGCCAACATTCATTCCGCCGCATGAACTATAGTTTTACTTGGTTCCTCAGCTAGCAAATAATGCGCCATGGTGCGTGTGTATGTACATGACTTGGTCGCTTGTTTATTTATTTCCATAGGCTCTCATGGTTGCTACGTGGGATGGCACGAGATAGGGCAATCATGACATCAATGTAGGGGTAGTAGGATGAGCGGCTTTGGGATGGCATTGCTGTGAAGCTCAGTCCAACGCCCGTCTTTGTCTCTTTGAGTTTGTAACAGAACATATCAAGTAGATGCCAATAAATAGAGAAAAACAAACATAAAAGTTGCAAGGTGAATGCCGCACAATAACATTGTGTGTGTGTGTGTTCTAACACTTAATGGTATGAGTATGCCATTCATGAGATACCTCTACCATCAATGTTTTTCAGCAACATAAAGTAGTATGAGAGCATTCATCATCTTCTGGAGCCAAGGCTGGAAGTGAACCACAACCGCCACCCACCTCACGCACTCCCATGTGCATGCACCTGTAGAGTCATGCACGGAGCATGATGAGGAGGATCAATGGATCGTGACAAGTCGTTACTACTAGCAATGACTTCCTCTTTCATTACTTCATCCTTTCCATATCCCTCTCCCTTGTTCGATCTTACTCATCAAATGGCACTCAGTTCATATCTATAAGTTCGTTCGATCATTGACAAGGTTCAAAGAAAGGGTGGGCCATTCACCATGAAGGCTAAAAGCGAATAGGCTTTACTGGACATTTTCGCTTACAAAGGCGAAGACAATTCCATGTTTTTTAGCCGATTCTCCAATATTTAAGAAAATTATCCTCACTCAAACTTCCAAAAGTCCTTTTCTTTTAAGCTATAAGAAGTGCAATACTTGGTGAAGGATTCCTTGGGCCCCTCTTGTGCCCGATGGTCTCCCGCATGAATTATGCAAAATGAGAATTTTTGTCACATGTGAATAAGCAAGTGTAGGGCTTCTGCAAGTCCATGGAGCACAACCCAATCAGTGAGTGCAAAGACAGGAGCGCACTGGTGGTGAACCTTTGGCGTGTGACACTACAGATGATGTGCATAGCGGCCTTGCTTCATCACAAAAGTAAATAACATGCCCATCAATATTATCGACCAAGAGATCTTTAACCATAGCAACATTAGGTTCAACTTATTTTTTCCAGAGGGTCTAGGTGCTTTGATGTTACTTTTTGTTAACCACAGTTGATATTTTAGCATGTTCCTTTATCCTAACAGGAAAAGGTGGTTTCTCCATATAAGTGGTAGGCACAACTGGATCAACATTGTAAATGATAGTTTCATTTTTAACTATAATGGGTTCCTCAATCTTTTCTTTAATAGGGGGTGATATTTAAACCACTTCTCCTTAGGGAGATCAGCATAAATAGAAAATGATTCACAAAATTAGGCTATTATCTCAAAGTCTAGTCCATATTTAGTTCTAAACTTATGAAAAGCATCGGTATCCATGAAAATTTTAACACAATCAAACTCAAGTATAATGCCTGACTCTTTGCCTTTGTCGTGTTCCCAATCTTCAGAGTTGCCTTTAATTATTTCCAGAAGACCCCATCTGAATTCAATAGTTTTCTTCATAAAGTAACCAATAGAATAAGAATCGATCATGGTTTGATCATTATGAGAAATCCGAGCATAAATATTATGTAAGATAATTTTCCTTGAGAGTTCATGATTGGGGCATGTGTACATCATGTACTTAAGCCTCTCCAAAGCTCGAGCAATGCTTTCTCCTCCAGAACGGTGTCGTGCCACATAGCGGTTTTATGTTTCTTGACAGTTGGACTAGGCGTGCCGCGAGGGTGCGCCCTTTTCGCCTGTAGGGGGAGTTGAGTTGGGACTGACGGTTCCCAGCAGGCTGCCTGAGTTTTCCAGGTGCTCTCCATCGCGCTGTAATTTTGTACGATGGTTGCTAAGTTAGCGAATTTCAGTATGCGGCGGTGATTGATGGCATTGAGGATTCCTTCTTCTGCGCAATTGTTGTAGAACGTTGATATTGCGTCCTCGTCACGGCAATCTTTTACCTTGTCCTTGACAAGGAGGAATCTGGCCCAGAAGTGGTGGACCGTTTCTTGAGACTTTTGTTTTATGCTCATGAGAGAGTCTATATCCGGGTGGGTGGGTGGAATTAAATCCAAACCCCGACCTGACCGATTATCCGGAGTCTGACGACCTTTCGGGCTTAACAGTCCGGGTTCTGGAATATCTTCTGATTGTTTAGGACCGCCGTCCGGTGCAATGTTCGGAGGGCTGGTCGCATCCTTTCGCGGGTGGGTATCTGGCTGTTCCTGATCGGCGATCCGAACATAGTACGTCTTCAGTATAGAAGAAGACTCACCGTCCTCCTCCATGACTACCGCAATCTGGTGGATGACCGGTAGGGTCTCGATTTCTTCTTGATCGGTTTTAGGCCCGATCCGATTGTAGTCTGTGGCTATTCCCAAAGCGGCGATGCGATCTAGGAGCTCGTTCAAAGACGACAACTCTGTCAGATTCATCTGCTTGGAGTGCTTGGAGTTGATGCGAAGAGGGTTTTCGATGGCCCGAGAGGTCATCGTCGTCTCAATAGCCGAATGGGCGATCATAGTAAAGCCGCCCAACTGGAGGGTTTGGCCTGGGGCCAGAGCTCCCCCGGAGGTGATGTTGTATTTAAGGACAAGGCGAGCCATCAAGCCTTTCGTCAATGGCACAGTGGAACTCTCAATGAAAGCACCAATGTCGGTGTCAAAATCGGCGGATCTCGGGTAGGGGGTCCCGAACTGCGTCTAGGATCGATGGTAACACGAGACGGGCGACACGATGTTTACCCAGGTTCGGGCCCTCTCAATGGAGGTAATACCCTACGTCCTACTTGATTGATCTTGATGAATATGAGTGTTACAAGAGTTGATCTACCATGAGATCGTAATGGCTAAACCCTAGAAGCCTAGTCTGTATGACTATGGTAATGAGTATATCCTTTCCAGACTAACCCCTCCGGTTTATATAGACAGCAGGGGGTCTAGGTTTACATAGAGTCAGTTACATAAGAAGGAATCTTCATAGTCGATCGCCAAGCTTGCCTTCCACGCCAAGGAGAGTCCAATCCGGACAGAGGTACAGTCTTCGGTCTTCATGTCTTCATAGCCCATCAGTCTGGCCCATGGATAACAGGTCGGACGCCCGAGGACCCCTTAGTCCAGGACTCCCTCACCTACACTTAATGGTTCAGATGTATTTCAATAATCTTTAGTACCTGTAAAGTTCACAGGGTTTCAAAATTCCGGCCCTAGGAACAGACACTAGTCATTTTGGATTGTTAGCCGTAGTGACATTGACCCAGATTACCACTGCAGGCCAGGTTTGTTGACAATTTTACTTGTCTTTCTTACTCATTCGATATGATATCAAATTATGCACGTCGATTAGTTACAAACAATAAGTGCTAGACAAACTTCTTGATTCAAATTTTGGACGGTCTCTTACTGTAGTTACAATTATGCATACTTGTCCTAGTAAGCTCACAAGTAAATGATTGATTCACTACATCTATGCTTGCCTTGTCATATTTGTTGTCAAAATTCTTTTAGGGTGGACCACCCTGTTTCAAAATACTGGAACCGCAGACATGAGTGAATAGTATTTCGCTGTGTGATCTCTTCCATCATGTGTGGGCAACGAACACTGCATTGTATAGAAATAAGGTGTCATTTGTAGCTTTTACATAGGCTACGATCGTTTACATGGAATACAATTTGCCTACTTACTTTGTGTCGCACTACCAACACTCCACCCTTGAAGCTAAACATTATGCCACTCATAATTCCTTAGTTTATTTGTTCAAATACGATTTTGATATGATTCTAATGTTCCTACTTCAGTTTTGAAATGTGTGTCTGTCTATTATAGATACATAAGAGGTTTGTATTTCTGTGTGTGGTCTGGTCAGCATGGTTGGGGGTGAACTTTGCATATGTAGGGGTTTATAGGGAGACACTCTTCGAGTTGAATCCGCAATGCATTCCATAGATAATCTGACTACTTTTTATGTTTTCATGAATCTCATATTCTGAACAACATCATAATGATTATGAGCTTGCGCCCATGAAAAGAATAAAGCAGAACAATGCCATGGGTGTCAAATTTGGCATTAAGGGGCTGAAATCAAGTTTGGATGCAATGCAATGCAATGCAAACGCTCTCCACCTACAGATTCATGCTCGGAATATGATCCTAACAGTGATTCTATGCTAGAGGGAGACCTAAGTCAATGTAGCTCCCTAGTGGAGGAGTCAGAGGCAAATGCCCTATCTTATTCACCCATCAAGGTGCTTGCTCTAACTTTCCAAGGTTATATTGGTCACACATATCTTGGAACTGATGCTTTGCATTGCTTCTACTTTGTTGCACTGCCATTAGCTTCGTTTACACATCGTGTATGTGAATACGCCCTGCCTATCCATTTTTAGTACATATTCCATCAGTCATCATACCATATTTACCCATTCAAATGTTGTTCTTGTGTATCAGATGTTCGAAAGGAAGAGGGCGATTGCTGATCGCGGGGGAGCACGAGCAAAGTATTTGAAAAGGTAGTGACACCTGATAAATAAAATAGCCCATTAGGTGTAGTTGCAATATCACCTGACCCACAAAACACGGCCCCAACTCTAGCAGACTCTAGCCCTACTACACTGGTCATTTTTGATGCCCAACTCAGCACACCCCAACTGCAGCAAACAGTATGATGATGCCAGTTGACATAGCACTAGCTCTACGACGCAAAACCCCCATTCCAGCAAAGAGTACACCAAATCCAGTTGCCAAATCCCTTTTCGAACCAGAGAGAGCCCCAATTGCAGCAAATAGGACCCCTGTTCCATTTCTTCCCAGTATAGAAGACGAAGCTTGTATTGTTGTCAGGAACTTTGTGCGCATCTTTCCTTCATGGAAAGATTATACCACAGACATAGAACAATTTCTAGTCTTCCTCCACAACTTACGCGTAAGTAATGTAGTAATGTTATTCATGGTAATTACTGCATATGTTTCTGCTGATAGAAGACACAAGATTTCATTCTTTTAAATAGGCGAGGACCAAACTGGATTGTCAAGATGAGCAGGGGTTGGTTGCGCTTTTCAAGCACTCGTTGATGAAGTATCGTTCCTACCTGAGGCAAGCGCACTTCGATGGCAAGCCTTGAAACAAAAAATTTGTAAAGTCTCCGGTGCTACATTTATCTGACAGTGACTGGAATAATCTTGTTACAAATTGGCCTCGTCCGCAACGTAAGGTACTATCTATGATATCACATCACAATTTGAACTACATTTCTGCATTTGCCTGGACATCTCACTTCTACAAAAACTGTTAGCAGAAGAACATTCATTCTCAAGGGACCACAGAATATCGCAACTATACTACACACTGCATTGCTCTTGTGAGTACCTCTTGCCCTGTATGACCATACATACTTCAATAGTTGTTTGATTATGTAGCATCACTGCACATGTTAGCCTCGTTATCGTCCATTTGGTGGACATTATAAGATCCATATGGACTCTTACATAAATTTAGAATCAACCCAATGCTTTTGAAGAGGTTTAGCTCTGCATTCCTCTTGTAAGGACTAAACATCGTCTATCAATGTACTTACATTAACAGCTACTTCCTCCGTCCCATAATATAAGAACATTTTGTATAGTACACCAGTGTTCAAAACACTCTTGTATTATGCGAAGAGTGATTGGTTCATTGTGTAGCATTCCGCATCTTATCTCCCTTACCCACCATTTACTAAAAAATATCATATCTATATTTAATCTTACCAAAAAGTTGAATACACAGACAATGCCAGTGCAGAAGTCTAGCCCATTGCTCTTGCCAGTACATTTTGTCCTGTAACGCTTGTACTTCCAGGGATTGGTAGTTGATTATGTAGCATCAGTCTGCATCTTATCTTCATTATCCTCTATCCCTTCCAGTATTATCATATATATAATTACTCTCTACAAAATGTAGAGTACAGGCAATGCTTATGAAGAAGATTCTGTGTTGAAATTCTTGAGTTATCCTTCCCTTGACATGGAGAACGGAATTATAAAGCCAGTGTTAACTGTTAATGTAAGTCAGTCCTTCTAAAGCCTTTATCCTCAACTGCTGTTTAATTTGCTCATACTCCCTATCGTTAACTACTGTTTAGTTTGTTGTTTCTATCAAAATGCATGTTCGTAACAACCGTAAGTTGCAAGTTTTACTTGTAAAACCAAATTCCTTATTCATACCATGCACATTACTCAATACTCCCTATATGTATGCTTATTTTTTGTGGATCTATAATCCAGTGTGTGGTGAAGCAGCCCACGTTTGCACCTTGTCATATCCTATTTTATCTTACTAATGTGGCTGATGATATGAACAACATGCCATGCACATTAACCAAAATAGGTACAAGGATTGTATTTTCCCTTCATCTATGCTTGTTATGTTGACATGGTAATCCAGTAGTGTGGTGAAGCTCCCCACATTATGAACAATGCCAAAGTATGCTACTGATATTTTGAACTTACTCTTTATTTTGTAATTTGAAATTTGATGGAATTGACAGCATAGTTATGATCTTTGTTTATACACGTGCAAAACTTGTGATCTCTCTGCTTGTTTCAGGGTGATATGCCTGATGGCATGCACAAGTCTGCTGAAGGCTATGAGACAAACCCAACATATATTGCAGCAAAGAAGGCAAAACATCTTGAACATAGCGAGACAACCCCAAAGTCTTGTCTTGATGCAGTGTTTAAGTTACTTGAGACTAGTAGTCAGACAAGCGCACAGAATTCACTGTCTGAATCAGTTCGACTTCTTGAGTCCAAAGTTCTAGCAGAAAGGCATTCTGCAACTCAACTTTGAATTGAAGTCCTATCTCTAAGAAAGGTTGCAGAGAACACCAATGAGAACCTCATTGCTAAACAGCTACACTTGGAAGCTATGACTGACATGCTAGGTCGGTCTCACAGCCTTGCTCAGCAGCTTGTCCAGCAGTTCCCGCGCAAGGTTAACCTTTCTCGAGCTGTCTTGGAAGTGGTCTTGGTTCAGTATATTTTGTTACGCTGCAATGGTGCCCAGTTTTTGTAATCTGCTTCTTCGTTGCGCTTTATGATCACTGGTGGCGAACTTCGATGCCCAGTGGATGTAATATACCATAAATTCTTTATTGTATAGTGTAGGTTTTTTCAAAGTTACTATATCGTAATTTCTTTATTGTATAGAGTAGGTTTGTTCTTACTTCCTACTAGTTACTGCCATCATTCGCTATCTGGAAAAAAAATCTGATGTAGTCGACCAGGCCAAAACATTCGCCTCTAACGGGCCTGGTTTTTAGCGGCCCACAATTGGGCCGGCCTGCAACTTTCTTGGGTCCGAATGGCCATTGGGGCCTTCACACTTTGCGCCAGGCCCACAACTTACTCCGGCCTATATTCGGCGCAAATTTTAGTTGGGCCTTTTGTGGACCCAGCGCTTAGTTTAGCCCATGTAGCTTTGGGTCATTAACAGGCTGAATATTCTGCTGGCCTGCTACGACCCAGAAGAAACCATGGGCCTTAAGCAAGCAAAAATGCATGTTGGGCCTCAATTTTCACTAGTCGTCGACGGGTCTTCAGTAGGCTGAAATGTAGACCGGGCCTTTTTTGGCCCAGTTATATGACGGGTCGTTACCAGGCCGAAACATATCTCGGGCCTTAGTTGGCCCACTGATATCATGGGCCTTTAAGAAACTGAAAGATTTGTACAGGCATCAATGGGCCGAATTATACGACATGCCTTTAATAGTCCCAAAGTCACGTTGGGATGAACTGTTGCCACTTTTATCACAGGCCGTTAGTGGGCCAGATGTCGTGTCGGACAATATATGGCCCATGGGCAGCCTTGCCATTCCCAGGCTGAAAGACACACCGGGCTGAAATGGGCCCATGTCTACATTGTACCTCTAATAGGTCGGTCATTCGGCCGTAATTGGGCCCAAATATTTGGCGAACAATTAACGGGCCAGATCTGGCTTCGGGCCGTAAATGGGTCATGTTTAAATAGGCCGTTATTGGGCTGGCCCACTAGTACCAGAGTAAGTACTACGGGCCTTCGACTGGGCTGGCCTTTTTAACCTATATGGGCTTCTGTTGGGCCCTGCCATGTGTTAACGTATCATAGGCATGTCTCCTCCAATGGACGGACGACATCCCACCGAGGAGCAAACACGTGTTTCCTCCAGCCAATGATGATTTTACACGTGGAAAATTCCCATTGGTCCGGGCTGTTAACGCGTTATCGGATCCAAACCGGAACCCGATAGCTTAACGGCAACTCGTTACGGTGGATGCCACGTGTCGGTCACACTTGACAAAAGCACTTCTATGACGCGCGATTTATCGTCATGGAAGTGGACACTTCTTCGATGATAATTTTGGTGATGTCATGGAACACTTCTACGACAGTACAAGTATGACTATCTTGATTCTATCATAAAATCGTCATGGATGTACATGTATGGCAAAAAATGTGACCTACTGTGACAAACACGTATCATCATGGAAGTGTATTTTTTTGTAGTGAGTGCCTGCAAAAAATACCTTGCTGAAAACTGCTTGTCATTTCCTCCTGCTCCTCATTGGGTTCGACACTCTTACTTATCTAAAGGACTATGGTTGATCCCCTATACTTGTGGGTCATCAATAATCCCTCACTAGTAATCAGTTTTTCAGTTTGACCGATCAAAGATTCCTACAAATGGGCCTAGTAGATGTTGGCGTGGCTCCTTCCATGTGGAACCAAACATAATTTTTTCCATGACGGTGACCGTCACTAACAGTTACCACAATAGTGTTTGAGCAGTCAACAATTTTGACATATGGACCTAATGATATGATAGCATGCCTGCTGCCAATTGGGTCCGGACGTGCGTAATGTGGCTTCTTACATGCGGGTCCACATGCTCATGCCGACATGCATAACCGTCACATTTTGTAGGTGCTGTCAATTTGTTGTATATTGTAATTGGGGGCATATTTGAATAAAATTTGTAATTATTGATAGTTTTTGTATGAATTTGTGAAAAATTGATTTGTTAATGCAATTTCAGCTCTCGCAGCTATGATTAAATTGCAAACTTGACAATTTTCACAACTGTCTGAGGGTTGATGATAATGGCGCGCCTTTGGCTCACTGCAGTGCTTAATATCATTGCCAAGCATTCTACCGGAATGGATGTAATTTCTATGACTCTTGGTGTTCTTTGTGCTACCTTGACTGTTGATGAATATATCAAAAGTTTTTCCCACAAAGAAAACATACTCTGTATGCAGCATTACCCGAAGAACGCTTTCTGCTCGCGTATATCATTTCAATCTACAATGTATTATTGATCTCAACTATTCTTTTATATTGATAATTTGAACCACCGGTTTCCTATTGATATAATGATATAATATATTGTTATAAATATGCCAATATTCACTCCAAAATATTTTTAGTGAGTATTAATTATGTCCTATATATAGTCCATGCAAAACAGTCAAAATCCATGGCATGCATGTGAGCCTTATATTTGGATACAAGTTATGGCTGGTGTTCTTTCCTATTGTGCTTCCTTGGCACTTGATGGATAGATTGTAGGGTTTTCCTGATTTTTTCTACTATGTATGTAGTATTGGCTGAAAAGCAATCTATGTCCATGTATTTGTTTAGATCTACAACAAATTATGGATGTTAGTAGTTCTTTTTTATTGATAATCTAAACTACCCAATTTTTCTACCATTTTAATAATACAATATATTATTATCAATATGCCAACATTCACTCCACAAATATGCTTAATGACTACTCCCTCTGTCCAGAATTATTGTCGCATAAGTGGATAAAAATGGATGTATCTAGAACTAAAATACATCTAGGTACATCTACTTCTCCGACAAGTATTTCTGGGAGGAGAGAGTATTTATTATGGCCTAATTATTGGCCATACCACAAAATTCAAAATCCATGTTATCTTAGCCTTATATTTGGATACAATTTATTGCTTGCATTAATCATAGGTTGTGGCATAAATTTTGCATGCTCCTCATGGCTTTAAATTCTGATAGTCATAGCTACTTTGCTGAATGAGTTTGATACCTCATTAGGAACAAAACAGATTTGTGTACTTTTTCAGCTACTGAAGTTCTAAGGAAGACGACTACTAAAGTCAAAGGTATTTCTTGAATCTGTTCATATAGTCATGTTTACACGAAGCAAACATCGGGCTTGCGTGAGAAGGAGACGTTGAGAGTAGGGATCTTAATTTTGAAATTTCGAAGCCGCCCCTATTTGGTCGCTTGCCCCATTGCAGGTGACGCGCAAATCCTAGCCCCTTCTCCTCCAGCCCCCTTCCACATCCTCCCCTCCTGCCGCCATCGGGGCCTTGCCCACGCGATGCTGGAGGCGGCGGGCAGCTCTTTCCCCGAGCACACGGCATGGGCCCAGGGGATCCTTTTGGTGGCAGTGTGGCTTGGTCGGTGGCGGTCTGGCTCGGGGAGGCGGTTCCTCGGTCCTCGGGTGCCTTAGGCATGGCGGCGCGGCCGTTGGTTGCGGGGTGGCGTCGTGGTGGTGTAGCTCGGCCAATGGCGCCTGCTAGGCCCAGATCCGGGCCATTTGGGCCCCATCTGGGTTCAGGCGGGCCACCGAATCTCTACACGGTGGCAAGGCTCCTTGGAGGTGGAAGTGGGCGGCGGTGGTCTCTGGGCGGTGGCGACGTTGGTAGCCGACGTGCTGCGGCATGGGCGAGGGGACTTCACGAGCCCATCTAGGCCCGGGCGGCCAGTAGGGGCTCGGTTTGTCCGAGTTGCGGCGTCCGGTCGGCTTTCGCATCGACGGTGGAGGTAGTCCCATCCCGCTTGGCTGCGTTGCTGCGGCCTCGGGTCTGTTGTTCCCTCTTCCTTCCTCTAGGCCCCATATCAATGGCCTCAGTTTGGCGATGAGATTGATTCAAGGCCGTGGTGGAGCATGTTGGTGGACGGCAAGAGTAGTGGAGCACTCGGATCGTTCGAGGTGGTGAGGATTTTTGGGTAGGGAGAAATCCATATAGGCTCGTGCGGCACCAAGGTGGTGTCGCCTGTGAGCGCCGTCGTTCCTTCTTGAAGGGCTTCCGGTATACCCCCTCCCCACTACCCTCCATGTACTAGGGGAAACCCTAGGACTCGTCTAGGCAGCAGCGTCGCTGTCACCTTCCTTCTTGAAGGTGTTTCTTGGTATGCGATGCTTCGGTGTGCTTGGAGCGCGGTGGGACATCTCCATAGGGCGCAACCATTGCCGATCTTCTTTGTTTTGTCAAGCTGCCGGTGTTAGCATTTGTTTCTCTTTCTTTCTCTCATTTCAACAAGCATGTTTCAAAATTATTGAAGTAATCAGCGCCAGATAATCATGAATATGTTATAGTGAAGTCAGGAAAGTATGTTAATGTATATTTTAGATAGTAATTAAGGTCTACTTAATTACATCTTGGTCTAGGAAACTCATATGGATGAATTCAAGTATTCTTAAAGTGAAGTTACATCTGACTAATGTGGGCATAAAAAACTAAATGTACTTTGACTTGTAGAGTTCTACATGAGGTTCCTTTTATGTATGGTTTTAACTGCTACTTTTAGTTAACCTTCAGTTCTACATAGGGGAATAACATTCTTTTTTTATGATAGCAGATTACCATGGACGGAGACAATAGTGGTGTGCACAATGAATTTGACCTCTTCATGACAAGCACACACAACCACCTATTCCAGCACAACCATAGTGATGAGATGGATGACCTGCCTGGAGCCTCTACTATCGTGGGCAACACTGATGATGCCAACGTTGTTGTTGCAGACCACGACAACAACGATGGAGAGACCCATAGTGAGCAGACAATGGCCACAAGGCGTGCAAAGTATCATCGTCTGTGCAGTGAACAAATCCAACAACTTGAAGCGTACAATACATACTCAATCAATGTTTCTTACCTAGCGAAGATGTGTGCTAATCCATTTTCATTAACGTGATATGTAGTGTGTTCTGGGATTGCCCTTATCCAAATGAGAAACTCCGGAAGGACCTTAGCGAGAGGCTTGGCATGAGTGCCCAGCAGGTCAAGTTTTGGTTCCAAAATAAACGCACCTTCAACAAGGTATATACCATTCTTTTCCATAGTTAATTACATATGGGTCAGCTATGGTATGCAGTTATATGCACACTTTGTTCTTAAATAGTATGCACTCCACTGAACATTGTAGCATTGTTTGTCATTTGATCTTACAATATACTATTGTATTCCCCTCATGAACATTGTATCATACTCTACTAACCACTAATTAAAATGATGCATAACTGAAATTAATAAATGCAGGGCAAGATGCAGCGGTGGGAGACCCAAAATTGTTGGATAGAAAACAAGAAGCTGAAAACTGAACGTCAAGCCATCATGTTGGCTATGCAAAACAAGACTTGCCTCAAATGCAGAGGGGTGATGGTACAAACACAACATACTTCGGAGTTCCAACGCCTATACACCGAGAATATGAGGCTCAAGGAAGAACTCCTACACGCCACTGCCTATCTTAAAGAGGGTCTTCGCCGAAATGGCATGTCGCTCCCATCGGCCCGCGACTGACCATACCGTCTTCGGCCTGAGCCAACATTCATTCCGCCGCATGAACTATAGTTTTACTTGGTTCCTCAGATAGCAAATAATGCGCCATGTTGCGTGTGTATGTACATGACTTGGTCGCTTGTTTATTTATTTCCATAGACTCTCATGGTTACTACGTGGGATGGCACGAGATATGGCAATCGTGGCAGCAATGTAGGGGTAGTAGGATGAGCGGCTTTGGGATGGCATTGCCGTGAAGCTCGGTCTAACGCCCGTCTTTGTCTCTTTGAGTTTGTAACAGAACATATCAAGCAGATGCTAATAAATAGAGAAAAACAAACATAGAAGTTGCAAGGTGAATGCCGCACAATAACATTGTGTGTGTGTGTGTTCTAACACTTAATGGTATGAGTATGACATTCATGAGATACCTCTACCATCGATGTTTTTCAGCAACATAAAGTGGTATGAGAGCATTAATCATCTTCTGGAGCCAAGGCTGGAAGTGAACCACAATCGCCACCCACCTCACGCACTCCCGTGTGCATGCACCTGTAGAGTCATGCACAAAGCATGATGAGGAGGATCAATGGATCGTGACAAGTCGTTACTACTAGCAATGACTTCCTCTTTCATTACTTCATCCTTTCCATATCCCTCTCCCTTGTTCGATCTTACTCATCAAATGGCACTCAGTTCATATCTGTAAGTTCGTTTGATCATTGACAAGGTTCAAAGAAAGGGTGGGCCATTCACCATGAAGGCTAAAAGCGAGATAGGCTTTACTGGACATTTTCGCTTACAAAGGCGAAGACAATTCCATGTTTTTTAGTTGATTCTCCGAAATTTAAGAAAAATATCCTCACTCAAACTTCCAAAAGTCCTTTTCTTTTAAGCTATAATAAGTGCAATACTTGGTGAAGGATTCCTTGGGCCCCTCTTGTGCCCGATGGTCTCCCGCATGAATTACGCCAAATGAGAATTTTTGTCACATGTGAATAAGCAAGTGCAGGGCTTCTGCAAGTCCATGGAGTACAACCCAATCAGTGAGCGCACTGGTGGTGAACCTCTGGCGTGGGACACTAGAGACGATGTGCATAGCGGCCTTGCTTCATCACAGAAGTAAATAACATGCCCATCAATATTATCGACTAAGAGATATTTAACCATAGCAACATTAGGTTCAACTTAATTTTTTCCAGAGGGTCTAGGTGCTCTGATGTAACTTTTTGTTAACCACAGTTGATACTTTAGCATGTTCCTTTATCCTAACAGGAAAAGGTGGTTTCTCCATATAAGCGGTAGGCACAACTGGATCAACATTGTAAATGATAGTTTCATTTTTAACTATAACGGGTTCCTCAATCTTTTCTGTAATAGGGGGGTGATATTTAAACCACTTCTCCTTAGGGAGATCAACATGAATAGAAAATGATTCACAAAATGAGGCTACTATCTCAGAGTCTAGTCCATATTTAGTTCTAAACTTATGAAAAGCATCGGTATCCATAAAAAATTTAACACAATCAAACTCAAGTATAATGCCTGACTCTTTACCTTTGTCGTGTTCGCAATCTTCAGAGTTGCCTTTAATTATTTCCAGAAGAACCCATCTAAATTCAATAGTTTTCTTCATAAGGGAACCAATAGAAGAAGAATCGAGCATGGTTTGATCATTATGAGAAAGCCGAGCATAAATATTATGTAAGATAATTTTTCTTGAGAGTTCATGATTGGGGCATGTGTACATCATGTACTTAAGCCTCTCCAAAGCTCGAGCAATGCTTTCGCCTTCATGACGCCAAAAACTATACATATATAATTCCGATCATGATGAACCAGATGCATAGGATAAAACTTTTCATGAAATTCCAATTTCAATCGGTTCCAATCCCGAGTTCTAATATCATAACATAGACTATGCCATGTCAATGCCTTTCCCCAGGGAAAACATGTCGGCGTTCTGGGAACAGGGGTCCCCAGACTTGCCTGCCTGCGGCCCATGGCGTGGCTGTGCTGGCAGGTCTGTACGGCCCATCATCATCAACAAGGCATTCAAGACCCTCGCGAGGGGCCAAGTGTCGCGAGGCGGACGACGCAAGACCTCCTCAGGAGCGGCCTCAGTGGGCTGCCTCGCGAGGAGGGGAAATATCAAGGCGGGGCAAAACTCGCGGGGCTCTCGTGATGTGAGCCATGACGATCGACACCAGGCGGGCGCCAGCGCGCGCAACGTCCTTGTTTCCTCTTTGGTGCTAAGGAGGCAAGTGTAGGCGCGGAGTACCGAGGCATCAGGCAAAGGTTTCCATATCGGTGGAACAAGACCAAGACCAGAAGGACAGCAGGACGGAGGTCACCATGGAGCCCAGGACGACGTCACCACCAGAACCTTTGGCAGGCGAAGACCACCTTTTCTCAGGATAGCTTGTACTAGTTGTCCCCTTTCAAATTGGCTGCCGTTGTTGGCTCCCTTCCCGCTCAATATTTGGGGAGAGGACCAGGGCCTATATAAGTAGGACTAGCCAATACCAAAGGGGGAGATCCAATCTGATAAAAGGCCAACCCTTAGCACACCAAGCACAAGAACATCTCAACCTCAGGAGGCTGTTCTTCCCCTTGTACTGTTCATCATCAGCCCAAGAGGCAATCCACCACCACCGCACTGGAGTAGGGTATTACACCACATCGGTGGCCCGAACCAGTATAAACCTTGTGCCTTTGTGTTGCGACTGCGTCGAGTTCGTCCACGAGACCTTAGCGAGCTAGGGCGTAGATCGGAAGGAGGGAAAGAACTTCGCGCGCACCCTAGAGTTTGAACCTCAAGGGTTTGCCGGAACCCGAGATCTGACATTTGGCGCACCTGGTAGGGGTGCGTCAGAGTCTCTTCCTCGCCAATCAACCCGCCGACACTCCGCGGCCCCAATGTCCAGCGACGCAAGGGCTATCTCCGACCGCTGGGCAGCTTGGCCAGCCCAGGCGGCAACACCAGCCCACGAAGACCTCAACCCCGCGCCCCAGGCGGCGCAGGCGCCGCCTAACACTGCTGGGCATGAGCGACGTGGCCAGGTGTCATCCACCCCACCCCACGGCAAACGTGAGCCGCTGCAAGGGCCGCAAGCCATGCCGCAGCAACGGCACCACACACCCGGCGGGAGCAGGCGAACATGCGGGCCACGCTCACGGTGGCGCGGGAGTTGCTGTGGTGCCGGCTGATGGAGAGCGGACGCGATGCACTGCTGGAACGTGTCGCTGAGCTGCTAGATGCAGCAGTGGTAGAAGCGTCGCCTTTCTGCTATCTGCTTCCTTCCTGAGCCGCCACTAGGCCTCACGACGTGCCACGCTACAACCGTGCACCCTCGGGTGCGCCTTGGGGCGTCATCGGCCCCAGGATGGCCGGCAGCGCCGGAGGCCCCGTTGCCCCCACGCCGCCTCTGGTGAGCGCGGGCACGAGCGTTGCCCCCCATGGCCCCAGCGAGGCATCGCATTATCGTCCTCAGGACGCTGCGCTGGGTCGGGCGACGTGGAGTGCAAGGCACTACGACGAGGTGTTTGTGGTAACATCCCCAGAAGCCTATGTGCCCCGCATGATGGATTAGGAGTACACACCAGAGGATGACCATGGCTCGTTTCTCGGGCCAGGTGATAACCCACAAGTATAGGGGATCTCAACAGTTTTCGAGGGTAGAGTATTCAACCCAAATTTATTGATTCAACACAAGGGGAGCGAAAGCATATTCTCAAGTATTAGCAGCTGAGTTGTCAATTCAACCACACCTGGAAACTTAATATCTATAGCAAAGTATTTACTAGCAAAGTAATATGATAATAGTGATAACGGTAGCAAAAGGTAAAGATAGCAAAAGTAGTATTTTTGGTATTTTGTAGTGATAGTAACAATAGCAACGGAAAAGTAAATAAGCGAAGAACAATATATGGAAAGCTCGTAGGCAATGGATCAGTGATAGAGAATTATGTCGGATGCGGTTCATCATGTAACAGTCATAACCTAGGGTGACATAGAACTAGCTCCAATTCATCAATGTAATGTCGGCATGTATTCCGAATATAGTCATACGTGCTTATGGAAAAGAACTTGCATGACATCTTTTGTCCTACCCTCCCGTGGCAGCGGGGTCCTAGCGGAAACTAAGGGATATTAAGGACTCCTTATAATTGAGTACCGGACCAAAGCATTAACACATAGTGAATACATGAACTCCTCAAACTACGGTCATCACCGGGAGTGGTCCCGATTATTGTCACTTCGGGGTTGCCGGATCATAACACATAGTAGGTGACTATAGACTTGCAAGATAGGATCAAGAACTCTCATATATTGATGAAAACATAATAGGTTCAGATCTGAAATCATGGCACTCGGGCCCTAGTGACAAGCATTAAGCATAGCAAAGTCATAGCAACATCAATCTCAGAACATAGTGGATACTAGGGATCAAACCCTAACAAAACTAACTCGATTACATGATAAATCTCATCCAACCCATCACCGTACAACAAGCCTACGATGGAATTACTCACGCACGGCGATGAGCATCATGAAATTGGTGATGGAGGATGGTTGATGATGATGATGGCGATGGATTCCCCTTTCCGGAGCCCCGAACGGACTCCAGATCAGCCCTCCCAAGAGGTTTTAGGGCTTGGCGGCGGCTCCGTATCGTAAAACGCGATGAATCCTTCTCCTTTATTTTTTTCTCCCCGAAAGTGAATATATAGAGTTGGAGTTGAGGTCGGAGGAGCTCCAGGGGGGCCACAAGGTAGGGGGCGCTCCCCCCACCCTCGTGGCTAGGGTGTGGGCCCCCTGGTCTTGATCATTTGCCAGTATTTTTTACTATTTCCAAAACGACGCTCCGTGGAGTTTCAGGTCATTCCGAGAACTTTTGTTTCTGCACATAAATAACACCATGGCAATTCTGCTGAAAACAACGCAGTTCGGGTTAGTTCCATTCAAATCATGCAAGTTAGAGTCCAAAACAAGGGCATAAGTGTTTGGAAAAGTAGATACGACAGAGACGTATCAACTCCCCCAAGCTTAAACCTTTGCTTGTCCTCAAGCAATTCAGTTGGCAAACTGAAAGTGATAAAGAAAAACTTTTACAAACTATGTTTGCTCTTGTTGTTGTAAATATATAAAGCCAGCATTCAAGTTTTTAGCAAAGATTATGAACTAACCATATTCACAATAACGCTTAGGTCTCATGTTTACTCATATCAATGGCATAATCAACTAGCGAGCAATAACAATAAATCTCGTATGACAACACTTTCTCAAAACAATCATAATATGATATAACAGGATGGTATCTCGCTAGCCCTTTAAAGATCAAGGACTGACTAGACATTGTAATTCATAGTAAAAGAGATCCAGTCAAGTCATACTCAATGTAAACTAACAGTAATGAATGCAAATGATAGTGGTGCTCTCCAACTGGTGCTTTTTAATAAGAGGATGATGACTCAACATAAAAGTAAATAGATAGGCCCTTCGCAGAGGGAAGCAGGGATTTGTAGAGGTGCCAGAGCTCGGTTTTGAAATAGAGTTGAATAATATTTTGAGCGGCATACTTTCATTGTCAACATAACAACAAAGAGATGGCAATATCTTCCATGCTACACACATTATAGGCAGTTCCCAAACAGAATGGTAAAGTTTATACTCCCCCTCCACCAACAAGCATCAATCCATGGCTTGCTCGAAACAACGAGTGCCTCCAACTAACAAGAGTCACAGGGGGAGTTTTGTTTGCAATTATTTTGATTTAGTTTGCATAAAGCATGGGACTGGGCATCCCAGTGACCAGCCATTTTCTCGTGAGTGAGGAGCGGAGTCCACTCCTCTTGAGAATAACCCGCCTAACATGGAAGGTACAGACAGCCCTAGTTGATACATGAGCTATTCGAGCATACAAAACAGGATGTTTACTTGAAGGTTTAGAGTTTGGCACATACAAATTTACTTGGAACGACAGGTAGATATCGTATATAGGTAGGGATGGTGGACTCATATGGAATAACTTTGGGGTTCATTGGATTGGATGCACAAGCAGTATTCCCGCTTAGTACAAGGTAAGGCTAGAAAAAGACTGGAAAGCGACCAGCTAGAGAGCGACAACAGTCATGAACATGCATTAAAATTAATCGACACCGAATGCAAGCATGAGTAGGATATAATGAACCATGAACATAAATATCATAGAGGCTATGTTGATTTTGTTTTAACTACATGCGTGAACATGTGCCAAGTCAAGCTACTCGAATCGTTCAAAAGAGGATACCACCCTATCATACCACATCACAACCATTTTAATAGCATGTTGGCACGCAAGGTAAACCATTATAAGCTCCTATCTAATTAAGCATGGCATAAGAAACTATGATCTCTAGTTGTCATTGCAAACATGTTTATTCATAATAGGCTGAATCAGGAATGATGAACTAATCATATTTACAAAAACAAGAGAGGTCGAGTTCATGCCAGCTTTTCTCATCTCAGTCAGTCCATCATATATTGTCATAATTGCCTTTCACTTGCATGACCGAACGATGTGGATAATAATAATAGTGCACGTGTATTGGACTAAGCTGGAATCTGCAAGCATTCAATAAACAGGAGAAGACAAGGCAATATGGGCTCTTTTGTCAGATCAACAATAATGCATAAAAGAGCCACTTCAACAATTTAATCATGGTCTTCTCCTATCGACCCCCAAATAAAAGAAAAGAAATAAAACTATTTACACGGGAAAGCTCCCAACAAGCAAAAAGAAGAACAGGAAATCTTTTTGGGTTTTCTTTTTAATTACTACTACAAGCATGGAAATTAAAACTAGCTAAAAGCTACAACTATTTTTTTTGTTTTTCTTAAGGTTTATAAAGCACACAAGAAGAAAGCATAAAAAGAGAAAATAAACTAGAATGGATATTACAATGAAAAAGTATGAGCACCGACATCTAGCAATGAGTGTGTGAACATAAATGTAATGTCGGTGGGAAATACGTACTCCCCCAAGCTTAGGCTTTTGGCCTAAGTTGGTCTAATGCCACGGATGGCCTAGCGTATATCCAAAGTTGTAGCTGGGGTCTTACTGAGATGCAGAAGTCATTGCATCGTGGGCTGCAGCTTGGAGGAATCTCAACTCTCCTCTTATACTCTTCTGCCTCCTCTCTGGTTATAGAATATCTCCCTTTTGCCTGAAATTCAAAGAAAGTAGAAGCAGGGAGAGCGACGTGATAGGTGCATCGTCTGTCAAAGATTAGTCGGTACTGGAGGAACTGGTCATTCCTCTCAACAAACTGATGATGATCCATAGCCTCGTAATCCAAATAAGCAGGAGGAAACTCAATATCATCCTCATGTATGGTTATACCAAGAAAATTAGCTACGCGGGTTGCATAAATTCCAACAAAGAAATCTCCATTAAATCTATTAAGATGTAACCTACATGCAACAATGGCTCCCAAATTATAAGATTTATCTCCTAACACAGCACTCCTAAGAATATTGAGGTCAGGGACACACATGTGACATGCTTCATCTTTACCGTTAATGCATCTACCTATGAAGAGAGCAAAATAATGTATAGCAGGAAAGTGAATGCTCCCTATAGTAGCTTGTGCTATATCTCTAGATTCCTGCACAGTTATACTATTAAGAAAATCTCTAAATTCAGATTTGCGAGGTTCACTAGTACTACCCCATTGTGGAAGTTTGCAAGCAGTGGTAAAGTCCTCTAAGTCCATAGTTAAGAATTTTCATAAAGATCAAACAAGACAGTTTGAGAATTAGGTGAAGATGAAAAATTCAAACCTCCTCACAAAGGAGCTAGTGAGATAGTGGTACTGACAGCACTTTTCTTCCTCGAAGCTCACAAGATCAGCGTTACGCAAATATGCGTTAAATTCTTCCTTAATTCCTACTCGATCCATGAAGTCCTCTGAAGGCCATTCACAAGGCCGCACTGGAGCGTCCCTTGGTGGCCCATCGTCAGCATCATGCATTGCAAGCCTGGGTCCTTGCTTCCTTGAAGGACCACCTTGGTATTTTCCTAAACATATTTCTTCCTTTGAAAAATTTCTGAAATTTTTAGTAACTTCAAAATAAAAGTAAACCAAATTCAACAAAATTCATAGCAACTACTCCTACAAGTGCATAGAGCCCATATCATGCATTAAAACTACTTGGAACCATATAGATTTGACATGCAAGCTCAAGAACAGGGTCACCTAGGCAGCACAAATTTGCAATGAATAAAGCACTAGAAAAAAATTAGTTGGACCAATGGAGGAGTCACATACCAAGGAACAATCCCCCAAGCAGTTTTGTGAGAGGTGCTTTGAGCAAGGAGATTGAAAATGGCAGCAAAATGAGTTTGGACTCAGGTTTGAACTAGATAATGGTGTTTGAGGGAGGAAGAAGGAGTGTGTGGGTGCAGGAATAAGTGGAGCAGGGCCACCATGGGCCCATGAGGCAGGGGGCGCGCCCAGGGGGTAAGGCGCGCCCTCCACCCTCGTGGCCAGGTGGATGCCCCCCCTGCTGTGTTCTCATTGCCAAATATTCTCAAATATTCCAGAAAAAATCATATTTAAATTTCAGGTCATTTGGAGAACTTTTATTTTCGGGGTATTTTTATATTGCACGGATAATTCAGATAACAGACAAAAAATACTATTTTTATTTTTTTAATATAAATAACAGAAAGTAAAAGGAGGGTCCAGAGAGTTGTGATTTCTAAATTCATCCATCTCATGATCATCAAAAGGAATCCATTAACAACGTTGATCAAGTCTTGTTAACAAACTCATTCCGAATAACATGGAACCGGAGAATTTTCAAATAACACTAGGTTACCTCAACGGGGATATGCACATCCCCAACAATAATAATATCATATTTCTTCTTGACAGTAGGAAGAGGAAATTCAAAACCTCCAAAAATAATCGATGGAATTTTTCCAATAGAATTGATATTGTGGACTTGAGGTTGTTTCCTCGGAAAGTGTATCGTATGCTCATTACCGTTAACATGAAAAGTTGCATTACCTTTGTTGCAATCAATAACAGCCCCTGTAGTATTCAAAAAGGGTCTTCCAAGAATAATGGACATACTATCATCCTCGGGAATATCAAGAATAACAAAGTCCGTTAAAATAGTAACGTTTGCAACCACAACAGGCACGTCCTCACAAATACCGACAGGTATAGCAGTTGATTTATCAGCCATTTGCAAAGATATTTCAGTAGGTGTCAACTTATTCAAATCAAGTCTACGATATAAAGAGAGAGGCATAACACTAACACCGGCTCCAAGATCACATAAAGCAGTTTTAACATAGTTTCTTTTAATGGAGCATGGTATAGTGGGTACTCCTGGATCTCCAAGTTTCTTTGGTATTCCTCCCTTAAAAGTATAATTAGCAAGCATGGTGGAAATTTCAGCTTCCGGTATATTTCTTTTATTAGTAACAATTTCTTTCATGTACTTAGCATAAGGATTCATTTTAAGCATATCAGTTAATCGCATACGCAAAAAGAGAGGTCTAATCATTTCAGCAAAGCGCTCAAAATCCTCATCATCCTTTTTCTTGGATGGTTTGGGAGCAAAAGGCATGGGTTTCTGAACCCATGGTTCTCTTACTTTACCGTGTTTCCTAGCGACAAAGTCTCTCTTATCACAACTTTGATTCTTTGATTGTGGGTTATCAAAATCAACAGCAGGTTCAATTTCTATATCATTATCATTGCTAGGTTGAGCACCAACATGAACATTATCATTAACATTATCACTAGTCTCAGGTTCATTACCAGATTGTGTTTCAGCATCAGAAATAGAAATATCATTTGGATTCTCAGTTGTTTCAGTAATAGGTTCACTAGAAGCATGCAAAGTCCTATCATTTTTCTTTTTCTTCCTTTTAGGAGGACTAGGTGCATCTATATTATTTCTCTGAGAATCTTGCTCAATTCTCTTAGGATGGCCTTCAGGATACAAAGGTTCCCGAGTCATTTTACCAGTTCTAGTAGCCACTCTAATAGCAAAATCATTATTCTTACTATTCAATTCATTGAGAAAATCATTTTGAGCTTTAAGTACTTGTTCTACTTGAGTGGTAACCATAGAAGCATGTTTACTAATAAGTTTAAGTTCACCTTTGACATTAGCCATATAATCACCCAAGTGTTCAAGCATATTAGCACTGCGTTTTAATTCTCTACCAAAATAAGCATTGAAGTCTTCTTGCTTAACCATAAATTTATCAAACTCATCTAAGCATGGGCTAGCAAACTTAGTAGATGGGATTTCAGCTTTTTCATATCTATAGAGAGAATTTACCTTTACTACCTGTGTCGGGTTATCAAGACCATGTATTTCTTCAATAGGAGATGGATTAAAATTATGCATTTCTTCGACAGGCGGTAACTTAAGACCATGTATTTCTTCAATAGGAGGTAAATTCTTAACATCTTCAGCTTTAATACCCTTTTCTTTCATGGATTTATTTGCCTCTTACATATCTTCAGGACTGAGAAATAGAACACCTCTTTTCTTCGGAGTTGGTTTAGGAATAGGCTCAGGAAGTATCCAATTTTTTTCATTTGTCAACATATTATTCAATAGAATTTCAGCTTCATCCGGTGTTCTTTCCCTGAAAACAGAACCAGCACAACTATCGAGGTAATCTCTGGAAGCATCGGTTAGTCCATTATAAAAGATATCAAGTATTTCATTTTTCTTAAGAGGATGATCAGGCAAAGCATTAAGTAATTGGAGAAGCCTCCCCCAAGCTTGTGGGAGACTCTCTTCTTCAATTTGCACAAAATTATATATCCCTTAAGGCAGCTTGTTTCTTATGAGCAGGGAAATATTTAGCAGAGAAGTAATAAATCATATCTTGGGGACTACGCACACAACCAAGATCAAGAGAATTAAACCATATCTTAGCATCACCCTTTAACGAGAATGGAAATATTTTAAGGATATAAAAGTAGCGAGTTTTCTCATCTTTAGTGAGAAGGGTGGCTAGATTATTTAATTTAGTAAGATGTGCCACAACAGTTTCAGATTCATAGCCATAAAAAGGATCAGATTCAACCAAAGTAATTATATCAGGGTCAATAGAGAATTCATAATCCTTATCAGTAACACAGATAGGTGAAGTAGCAAAAGCAGGGTCAGGTTTCATTCTAGCATTAAGGGATTGCTGCTTCCATTTAGCTAATAACCTCTTTAGATTATATCTATCATTGCAAGCTAAAATAGCTCTAGTAGCTTCTTCATCCATAACATAACCCTCAGGAACAATAGGCAATTCATATTTATTAGGGGGAGAGTCTTCATCATCACTTTCATCAATATTATCAGTTTCAATAATTTCATTCTCTCTAACCCTAGCAAGTTGTTCATCAAGAAATTCACCAAGTGGCACAGTAGTATCAAGCATAGAAGTAGTTTCATCATAAGTATCATGCATAGCAGAAGTGGCATCATCAATTACATGTCACATATCAGATTGAATAGCAGAAGCAGGTTTAGGTGTCGCAAGCTTACTCAAAACAGAAGGTGAATCAAGTGCAGAGCTAGATGGTAGTTCCTTACCTCCCCTCGTAGTTGAGGGATAAATCTTGGTTTTTGGATCTCTCAAGTTCTTCATAATGATAAGAAGATATAAATCCCAAGTTACTCAAAGAATAGAGCTATGCTCCCCGGCAACGGCGCCAGAAAATAGTCTTGATAACCCACAAGTATAGGGGATCGCAACAGTTTTCGGGGGTAGAGTATTCAACCCAAATTTATTGATTCGACACAAGGGGAGACAAAGAATATTCTCAAGTATTAGCAGCTGAGTTGTCAATTCAACCACACCTGGAAACTTAATATCTACAGCAAAATATTTACTAGCAAAGTAATATGATAGTAGTGATAACGGTAGCAAAAGGTAAAGATAGCAAAAGTAGTATTGTTGGTATTTTGTAGTGATTGTAACAATAGCAACGGAAAAGTAAATAAGCGGAGAACAATATATGGAAAGCTTGTAGGCAATGGATCGGTGATAGAGAATTATGCCGGATGCGGTTCATCATGTAACACTCATAACCTAGGCTGACACATAACTAGCTCTAATTCATCAATGTAATGTAGGCATGTATTCTGAATATAGTCATACGTGCTTATGGAAAAGAACTTGCATGACATCTTTTGTCCTACCCTCCCGTGGCAGTGGGGTCCTAGCGGAAACTAAGGGATATTAAGGCCTCCTTTAATAGAGTACCGGACCAAAGCATTAACACATAGTGAATACATGAACTCCTCAAGCTACGGTCATCACCTGGAGTGGTCCCGATTATTATCACTTCGGGGTTGTCGAATCATAACACATAGTAGGTGACTATAGACTTGCAAGATAGGATCAAGAAATCTCATATATTGATGAAAACATAATAGGTTCAGAACTGAAATCCTGGCACTCGGGCCCTAGTGACAAGCATTAAGCATAGCAAAGTCATAGCAACATCAATCTCGGAACATAGTGGATACTAGGGATCAAACCCTAACAAAACTAACTCGATTACATGATAAATCTCATCCAACCCATCACCGTCCAGCAAGCCTACGGTGGAATTACTCACACACGGCGGTGAGCATCATGAAATTGGTGATGGAGGATGGTTGATGATGACGACGGCAATGGATTCCCCTCTCTAGAGCCCCGAACAGACTCCAGATCAGCCCTCCCGAGAGGTTTTAGGGCTTGGCGGCGGCTCCATATCGCAAAACGTGATGAATCCTTCTCCTTTATTTTTTTCTCCCCGAAAGTGAATATATAGAGTTGGAGTTGAGGTTGGAGGAGCTCCAGGGGCCCATGAGGTAGGGGGCGCGCCCAGGGGGGCAGGCGCGCCCCCCACCCTCGTGGCTAGGGTGTGGGCCCCTTTGTCTTGATATTTTGCCAGTATTTTTTATTATTTCCAAAAAGATGCTCCGTGGAGTTTCAGGTCATTACGAGAACTTTTGTTTCTGCACATAAATAACACCATGGCAATTCTGCTGAAAACAGCGTCAGTCCGGGTTAGTTCCATTCAAATCATGCAAGTTAGAGTCCAAAACAAGGGCAAAAGTTTTTGGAAAAGTAGATATGACGGAGACGTATCACCAGGTTGGGAGGAGGAAGCATTAGGAGCTGAAGCCTTCCAGGAGCCACCGAAGAGCCCCGCCAACCACACCATCGACAACAGATATATGGTACCACTAATCCCTCAGGAGCAAGCTTACGCTAACCATGAGTCACAGATGAACCAGGCCCCAGCGCCGAACGGTGGTTCCGGCATGACAGGAGAGACCCACTGGGGGCTGCGTGGAAGGGGCCAGGAGCAAGGCCCCTCCCCGAGTCACGTGGAGCAAGGCAACATCCGGAGGTAGGCCCTCTGTCGGGGTGGCAACCGCAACCTTTCCCCTGGCAGAGGACCCGTGGTCGCCGATGTCGGTGTTCTGGGAACGGGGATCCCCAGACTTGCCTGCCTACGGCGTGGCTCAAGTGGGGGCCCAGCGCGTCCCATCTTCATCAGCTCAAGCTCAAGACCCTAACGAGGGGCCAAGCCTCGCGGGGCGGACGACAGGAAGCTTCCTCAGAGGCAGCCTTGTCAGGCAGGCTCGCGAGGAGGCGGAGAGATCAAGGCAGGGGTACCTCACGAGGAGCCCGTGACGCAAGCCATGACAATCGAGACCAGGCGGGCGCCAGGCGGGCGCCGGCCTGCGCAGTGTCCTTGTTTCCCCTTTGGTGCAAAGGGGGCAAGCACAGGCCAAGGCACCAGGCAAAGGTTGCCATTCCGGTGCAACGGGACCAAGACCAGTAGAACGGCAGGACGGAGGTCACCATGGAGCCCAAGACGGCGTCATCACCAGTACTTTTGGCAGCCGAAGACCACCTTTGGTCAGGATAACTTGTACTATATGTTCCCCTTCAAAATGGCCAATTGTTGGCGCCCTTCCTGCTCATTATTTCGGGAGAGGCCCAGGGCCTCTATAAATAGAGCTAGGCACCACAAAGTAGAGAGACCCCCGGGAGAGATCAACACACCCAGAGGGCTAGAGATCTGATAGAACCCTAGCAGAGAGAGAGAGAGAGAGAGAGAGAGAGAGGCGACTGAACTCACCCAAGCAGTTCATCGCACCAGCTCAAGAACACCTCTCGCGAGGCTGTTCTTCCCTTGTACTGTTCATCATCAGCCCCTGAGGCAATCCACCACACCACACACTGGAGTAGGGTATTACACCACAACGGTGGCCCGAACCAGTATAAACCTTGTGTCCCTTGTGTTGTTCATTGTTTCCAGTTTAGATCACGCGAGGAGATTGGACATAGATCGGTAGGGGAGAGATCTCCACGCGCACCCCAGTGTTCGAACCTCAAGGGTCTGCCGGAACCCGAAATTCGCCATTTGGCGCGCCATGTAGGGGTGCGCCGGAATCTTTCTTCCGCTGTTCGCGTACGATCTTCCGTTGTGTCCATGGCTGACGCTCGTCGGGCTCGCGCCGAGCGCCGGGCTGCTCTCGCCACCCGCGTCGCCCGGACGGTGCCCGTCGGTGGACGTCCTCATCGTTCCCCGTCGCCTGCCGCCAACGCCGCCACCGGCCCTGCGGGGAACGAGCAGCAGGCCTCGTCCCAGCATCCTTCGGTACGGCGGGAGGGCCGCACCGCCACACCGTCGCTGACTCCAGCAGCTTCATCGTCCCACGCCCGTCGGGCCCCCACAGACGCGCACACCGCGCTGATCCTGGCAAGAGAGCTCTTGCACTACTGCCCCGTCGACGACCTCTACGAGGACTGGCTCGCCCGCATCACCGACCTCGTCAGCGCCGCAGGGGGCTCCCCCTTGCCATCCCTCTCGCTGCCTCGCCCTCCATTCCGCGCAGGAGGCGAGGATCAGGAGGCGCCTCCACCACCTCCTCCCCAAGAAGGCGCCCTGGCTCCAAGGCGCGCAGCCCCAGGGCGAGACCCTCCATGTCCGGCGCCTGCGCAGCAAGACAGGACCTGCCAAGAGATCCCTCGTCCCCAAGAAGGTGCTCGCGCGCTCCCAGCGTCGGCGTGCCAAGATCGTGTCCCTGCACCTCCATGCCAAGACCCCACACTGCTTCAAGCGGCAGTGCGCGATAATCCCCAGGAACAAGCCCAGCACCAGCAAAAGGCACCGGTGGCCACGGCAGGCTGTCGCGCCCTCACCCCCGAGCTACGCGGCGTCGCATGGCCAGGAAAATTCAAGCCTGACCTGCCCCCTCGCTACGATGGCACGACGGACCCCGCGGAGTTCCTACAGCTCTACGAGCTATGCATCAAAGCCGCCAACGGAGACAAAAGGCTCATGGCGAACTGGTCTCCCATGGCGCTCAAGGACGGGGCCCACACTTGGCTCCTGAACCTGGCTCCTGGCACAATCTCCTCCTGGGACGAGATGCGCACTCGCTTCATCGCCAACTTCCAAGGCACTCGCGACCGGCCCCGGCCGTGAGCGATCTGCGCCGCATCAAGCAGCAGCAAGGGGAAACCCTACAGAAATACATCCAGCGCTTCAACAACGCTCGCCTCAAGATCCCCAAGGTGACTGAAGAAGCCATCATCTCGGCCTTCTCCGATGGCATACGCGACATCAAGATGAAGGAGGAGCTAGCAATCCATGAAGACATGTGCACATCCGTGGAGCTGTTCAACTTGGCGACCAAGTGCGCCAGGGCTGAGGAAGGGCGCCTTTCCCTCCTCGAACTCCCGGCTGCCGACCCAGAAGAGAAGAAGCCCAAGGCCAAGGACGTGAAGCACAAGGGGGATGCCGTGCTTGCAGCGGAACCAGACACCAAGCAAGGCAGGGATCAGCCTGAGTCATCCAAGGGCAGCCGGTACTGCGTGTACCACGACCTCCACACCCACAACACCAACGAATGTCAAGAGGTCAGGGCCGTGAGAGATGGACGTGTCGGTCGACATCCCGAGCGCAATGACAGGGGCTATGGCTGAGGAGGAGGAAGTGGTGGCGGACGATGGGAAGACCGTGGCCCTCGGCAAGGGTGGCGTGACCGACCTCGCGAGGATCGCTGGCGGGACCAGCCTCGCGAGGGAGGCTGGAGAGATCAGCCTCGTGAGGATCACCCGTACGGCAACGTAGGCCTTCCTCCTCTGCCACCACCGCCAAGGAGGAATGAAGACCAACATCAAGACGAGGGGGCTGGGGGCTTTCAGGAGCCGCGCACAATCACTTGCATCTTGGGTGGCGCGCAGGCCCCAACCTCACACGCATTTTCAAGCAGTTTGCTCGTGAGGTGAATGCAGTCCTCCCCAAGCTTGAGGCCACGCGCCCTCTCAGGTGGTCTGCATGCGCTATCACGTTCAGCTCAGCGGATCAGCTCAAGTGTGCGGCAACGGCCGGAGTCCTCCCGATGCTTTGCTCCCCAGTCATCAGCAACGTGCAGGTCACCAGGACCCTCATTGACGGCAGAGCAGGACTCAACGTCCTGTCCATCGAGACGTTCGACAATCTCCAAGTGCCGTACGATCAGCTTCAGCCAACCAAACCATTCTCAGGAGTCACTGATGGTTCCACTGTTCTGATAGGGCAGGTTCGCCTTCCAGTCACCTTCGGGCAGCGCAACAACTACCGCACCGAGCTCATCGACTTCGACGTCGCCCACGTCCGTCTGCCATACAACGCCATTCTCGGGTACCCAGCCCTGGCCAAGTTCATGGCGGTGACTCGCCATGGATACAATGTCCTCAAGATGCCAGGAAGCGGTGGAATCATCACCGTACCCTGTGAAGAAAGGGACGCAGTGTGTACACTTGAGCGCGTGTTCCAAGTAGCAGCAATCGAAGACCCGGACCACAGGAACGGAAGGCTTCCCGAGGCGACCCTTAAGAAGAAGAAGGTTTCGCCTGACCCAAGACATAAGGAGGCAGGCGCCTCCGGAGGTGTTGCGTCAGGATCTGCGCCCAATCAGGGAGCGCCACCCTCTCTCGCATAGGAAGGCGCCTGGCGCCCTCCTCATGCAAGGCTCGGCGGCTCTTTCTTGGAGAGCCACCGACTTTTCCAAGGTCACGAAGGAGGCGCTCGGGCACCACTTGGAAGGGTGCTTCCAGGCACGTTTCCCTCAGGAAGATACAAGGCAAGGAAGACCAAACCCTCAGGAGTTCATCGCAAGCAACACCCAGGAGCTACAGGAGTTGAGAGTCATGCGCGGCAGCCGCCGCTTGCCCACCGTAGTCCCACATCCAGGCGAGGATGGTGGGCTGCGCATCTGCATCGACGTACCAGGGCTCAACCGAGCTGCGTCTCAGGAGCGCCTCTGGCCTTCACGCGTGGGGCGTTGCGAGGGTCCACCTCACAGCTACGTTTGCATGCCTTTCGGCCTGCCGAACGCGGTTGCCGCTCATCAGCGCCTGCTGAGGAGCATTCTGGAGGCTCAGGAGGTCAGGCATGGTGCGGTCCTGGCAGAGATGGAGAAGGCCCTCGGAAACCCACCAGTGCCCCCGGAGCCTCCCGAGGCTCCTGGGCCTGGGGCTCGTGAGGATCGACGTCCTCATCGCGCATCGCCCGCTTCTTCAGCATCACTTCATCTTCAACGACACCAGGTGACATCTTTCTAAGTCCCGTTTTTAGCTGGGAGCGCCCACAGGGCCGCATCATTCCCAGGTCGCGTGGGTACGTCCCTGCGGCATGTATCCATTTTGCTTATGCTCTTTACTTACCTTATTGGGGGCGCCCCTCGGGCTGCATCATCCCCGAGCTGCTCGGGCCTGGCCTAGCGGTGTTTTCTTTTCCCGCGTCTACTTAAAATGAATTTGCTCTTTCGCGCTTAATTGTCACCTGCTGCTTATCACAGACTTCTTCGCCTTCATGCAAAGCGCTTGCACGTTAAAAGGGGGTACCTGAGCATCGCGACTCATGGGCTCCTACTGGCTCTCTAGCCCTCACCCCCTGGCCTTGACCCACGGCATCGCGACCTGTCATACCAGCGGCGGCTGAGCTAGCTCGAGGGCCAGGACCTAAGGACGTAGAGCATTTACATTCTAACCACCCTGCAGGAACACACCATTGATAAAGGCCCAGAGCCAGGCGCAACTCGCCTCGAGGTAGGGCCTCGTGAGTCCCACGCTGGCTCACGAGTGCCCAGATACACCTCTCCTAGCCTTACCGTGCCGGCCACGTGTCAGGGCGAGGATGTACACGCCCCGGGGGCTCCTCCCGAAGGGGATCCCCTCCCACGTACCAGTGGAAGCACCATGCTCCGCGCTGGCTGACGACACTGTCGAGGAGCGGCTATGCCCGTACACATACGGAAGCGCTATGCTCCGCGCTGGTTATAAACAACTGAGGGCGGCCTACGACCGTACCAACCTTAGGGAGCCCATAGCTCAGTGTCCGGCGCCATCGCAACGCCTCCCCTCGGGAGCGCCGCGCGAGGGGGCTGGACACGGGGGCTACGCCCGGGCCTCGCCCGAGCGCACGCCACCCAGCCAGGTCCCTCGGACCTGGTCGTCACGCGCCCCACCCCGAGCGGAGCCAAGGTATGGAAACCCGTTTGAACGTCAAGGGGGACTCCTGAGCATCGCGACTCTGGAGCCTAACTTGCCCTGTAGCCCCTCGCTCCTTAGTCCCGTCCTGGTTTCTGGTCGGGGCTAATGTTGGGTGAGGTATGCACGGGGCCGGGCCCTGCCGACGTAGAACGATCAATCCACTTGAGGGAGTCCTGGATTAGGGGGTGTCCGGATGGCCGGACTATACCTTCGCCCGGACTCCTGGACTATGAAGATACAAGATTGAAGACTCCGTCCCGTGTCCGGAAGGGACTTTCCTTGGCGTGGAAGGCAAACTTGGTGATACGGATATGTAGATCTCCTACCATTGTAACCGACTCTGTGTAACCCTAGCCCTCTCCGGTGTCTATATAAACCGGAGAGTTTTAGTCCGTAGGACGAACAACAATCATACCATAGGCTAGCTTCTAGGGTTTAGCCTCTCTGATCTCGTGGTAGATCTACTCTTGTACTACCCATATCATCAATATTAATCAAGCATGACGTAGGGTTTTACCTCCATCAAGAGGGCCCGAACCTGGGTAAAACATCATGTCCCCTGCCTCCTGTTACCATCCGGCCTAGACGCATAGTTCGGGACCCCCTACCCGAGATCCGCTGGTTTTGACACCGACATTGGTGCTTTCATTGAGAGTTCCTCTGTGCCGTCGCCCTCAGGAAGGATGCCTCATCCCGTCTTTAAAGACGGCACCGTTGCTAAGGGAGCTTTGGCTGTCGGCCAAACTCTCTGGCTAGGCGGTTTCCTTATGACCGCCTGTTCGGCTGCTGCGTCGACGATGACCTCTCGGATCATCGAAAGCAATCTTCACGATAGCTCGGAATTCGCCGAGCAGCTAGATCCAATGGAGCTCTCTTCCCTAAACAAGCTCTTGGATCGCATCGCCGCCCTGGGAGTCGCTACGGATTATGACCAGATTGGGCCTAAACCCGATCTGAGAGAGATTAACTCTCCCCAGGTCACCCATCACGTTGCCGTGGTAGAGGGACAGTGCGGCGACCCTTCATCTATCTTAAGGACTAGCTATGTCCGGATTCCCGATCCCTCCAAGCCGGATACCCGTGGAGGGGAGGATATCACTCAAGACCTGAACTTAAAGTCAGGCGACGGACTAGATTCATTGGGCCGCATTCAAGAATCCCAACGTCCGAGTTCGGAAACTCCTTGGCCCCTGGGTCTCAGATTGGGTGAGGTTTCGGATTTGATTCCACCCACCCACCCGTACATAAGCGATCTATCCCAAATTAGGCAAGAGCCCGAAGAAACAGTACATCATTACTGGGCCAGATTCCTCCTGGTTATGAACAGGATAAAGGACTGCCGCGAGGAAGACGCAATTTCATTCTTCTGCAATAATTGCACGGACAAGGGAATCCTCAACGCCATAAGTCGCTGTGATATTACACGCTTTGCTGACTTGGCGTCCATAGTACGAAAGTACTATGCGATGGAAAGCGCCTGGAAAACCGAAACAAAATTTTGGGACAATCCGGCCTTGAATACAAACCCGGTCCGAAATAAAAGGGTGCATCATCGTCAGACACCCGGGTTCAATACCAAAAAGCAAAAGCCCTCTACAGGGCACGGAACCGTACTGGAAGGATGGCTTGATGGACCCTGTAAAATTCACAGTGCAGAGGGCGCCACACCAACTCACAGCCTTAGAGCATGTTGGATACTCCGGCAGGTGGCAAAAATTGGCGAAGATCTTCTAATTCCAGAAGCCACAGAAAGCCACCCCAGAGAAACCAGTACGGTATTAACAGTCTTCGAGACTTTCGCATCAAATAATATGCGAAAAAGAACACTCCGCGGCCTTGCCGAAGTCTACCAAGTAGCAACAATAAACCCATGGAGTGACACGGCTATTACTTTTAACGCCAGTGACGAACCTAAATTCCGAACAGCCCGAGCACCAGCCGCATTGGTCCTCAGTCCAATAGTGGACGGCTTTCGTCTTACCAAGGTACTCATGGATGGCGGCAGCGGATTGAACCTCATTTATGAGGAAACCCTTCAAAAATGGAAATAGACTGGAACCGCATTGAGCGAAGCAGCACAACCTTTAGAGGAATAATCCCCAGTCGGGAAGCGCGCTGTACAGGAAAAATCACACTAGATGTGGTGTTCGGCACGCCGGATAATTACAGGTCCGAAGAGGTCACGTTCCAGGTGGCCCCGTTCAGTAGCGGATATCACGCTCTGCTAGGGCGGGAAGCGTTTACAGTCTTCCAAGCAATACCCCATTACGGGTACATGAAGCTCAAGATGCCCGGGCCTAACGGAATCATCACTCTCGTTAGTGATCCGGACATAGCACTCCGCGCCGAAAACAAGACAGCCGCACTGGCCCTCGAGGCGCTATCCGAAGCCCTAGCGGCTGAGGAACTGACTGCGCTGCGCTCCATGGTGAATAGGGACGATGTGATACTCGATAAAAGATCCAAGTCCACCTCCTTTAAACCGGCGGACGAAATAGTCAAATTCCAGGTCCATCCAACGGACCCCAATAAAACAGCTTCCATCGGGGCACAGTTAAACCCTGATGTAGACGCCGCACTGCGAGAGTTCCTACGAGAGAACTGGGACATTTTCGCCTGGCACCCTTCAGACATGCCAGGAATCCCACGCAGGCTGGCCGAACACAGCTTAAATATCCTAAAAGGATTCAAGCCAGTCAAACAGGCTCTTCGGCGTTTTTCCGAACCTAAGAGACAGGCCATGGGAGAGGAACTAGCCAAGCTATTGGAGGCCGGATTCATCAAAGATATCAAACATCCGGACTGGCTAGCAAACCTGGTGATGGTACCAAAGAAGGACAAATCCTGGCGCCTGTGCGTTGATTTCAAAGACCTTAACAAGGCTTGCCCAAAGGATCCCTTCCCTCTCCCCCGCATCGATCAAATTATCGACGCTACCGCAGGACACGATTCGTTGTGTTTCCTCGACGCATACTCCGGCTACCATCAAATAAAGATGGCAGAGTCAGACCAAGCCGCAACGGCATTCATCACACCATACGGCCCATTCTGCTTCAACACAATGCCCTTCGGGCTCAAAAACGCCGGCGCAACATATCAGCGCATGATTCAGACATGTCTGGCAAACCAGATCGGCAAAACAGTGGAGGCATACGTAGATGATGTGGTCGTTAAAACAAGACATGTCGAATCTCTAGTAGACGACTTGAGGCTAACATTCGATAACCTCCGAACATACGACATCAAGCTCAACCCGGAAAAATGCGTTTTCGGCGTTCCAGCCGGAAAGCTCTTGGGCTTCATTGTATCCGGTAGAGGAATTGAAGCAAATCCAGCCAAGATCCGAGCTCTGTCACAATTGGATATCCCGAAGGACCTCAAACAAATACAAAAATTAACCGGATGCGTGGCGGCTCTAAGCCGCTTTATCTCCCGCTTAGGAGAAAAGGCCCTACCCCTTTACCGCCTCCTTCGGCGCACCGAACACTTCGAGTGGACGGATGCAGCCACGGCCGGACTCGACGAAATAAAAGCCATCTTGGCAACAAACCCAGTCCTGGCCGCGCCAAACATTGGCGAACCAATGCTATTATACATTGCAGCAACCCATCAGGTCGTAAGCGCAGTGCTCGTCGTCGAACGAGAAACGGACGGACACAAATTCCCCCTTCAAAAGCCGGTCTATTATGTGTCCACTGTCCTTACTCCGTGCAAGTCACGGTACCCGCACTATCAAAAGATTGCGTACGCGGTATTTATGGCATCCCGGAAGCTGCGACACTACTTTCAAGAGTGTTCAATAACAGTAGCCTCGGAAGTGCCACTTAACGATATTATAAATAACCGCGACGCGACGGGCCGGATTGCAAAATGGGCCATTGAGCTCCTCCCGTTTGACATAACTTACAAGCCACGGCGAGCTATCAAGTCGCAAGTTTTGGCCGACTTCGTCGCAGAATGGACGGAGGCCGAACTCCCTAAAGAGTACGGCACATATTCAAACTGGGTCATGCACTTCGACGGCTCCAAAATGTTGGCCGGTCTAGGGGCTGGCGTCGTTTTGACGTCCCCCACAGGAGACACAGTTCAATATGTACTCCAGATAATGTACACAGACTCCAACAACGCAGCCGAATATGAGGCCCTTTTACATGGTCTCCGGATGGCAGTATCCATGGGCATTCAACGCCTAGAGGTGCGCGGGGACTCGAACCTCGCAATATCCCAAATAAATGGAGACTTTGATGCCAAGGATCCAAAAATGGCAGCTTATCGCAACGCCGTCCTAAAAATGTCAGCTCGGTTCGAAGGGCTCGAATTTCACCATATAGCCCGGGAAAATAATCAGGCGGCAGATGTCCTGGCACGCATCGGCGCAAAACGCGATGTAGTCCCCCCCAACATCTTCTTGGAAAGGCTGTTCAAGCCGTCCGTAGTATGGGAAGGGGAACCTGGCAATAGCAGCCCGGACCCAACCGCACTGCCCGACACCGAACACTCTGACACAATTGGAGGCTCTGCCAATGAAATAACACCTTCAGCCCACGTAATAATGGCCGTCATCGCCCCGTGGACAGAACCATTCCTCGCCTACCTTACCAGGCAGGAACTCCCTGAGGACCAAAATGAGGCACGCTGCATAGTGCGGCGATCTAAAGCCTATAAAGTCCATGAGGGAGAGCTTTATAAGAAAAGCACTACCGGAGTCCTTCAAAGGTGCATCTCCGAAGAGGAAGGGCGGAACCTCCTGGCTGAAATTCATGCCGGACTCGGCGGACATCACGCTGCAGCTCGGTCCCTTGTAAGCAAGGCCTTCCGTACAGGCTTTTATTGGCCGACGGCCCGGGCAGACGCCCAGGACTTAGTCCAACGATGCGTCGGTTGCCAGCTTTTTGCAAACCAAAGCCATATGCCACCCACCGCCCTCCAAACTATCCCCATCACTTGGCCCTTCGCGGTCTGGGGGCTTGACATGGTTGGACCCCTTAAAGGCGGAACCCACAAGAAAAAATACTTACTGGTCATGGTGGATAAGTTCACCAAATGGATAGAAGCCAAGCCTGTTAAGACGGCCGAATCCGGACCGGTGATAGACTTTATATCCGGGGTTGTACACCGTTACGGCGTCCCCCACAGCATCATCACTGATAACGGCACGAACTTTACGGCCGATGAGGTAAAACTCTGGTGCAAAAACATGGGCATCAAGCTCGATTATGCTTCCGTCTATCACCCACAAACCAACGGCCAGGTCGAACGTGCAAATGGTCTTATCATGAGCGGCATCAAACCCAGATTAGTGCGGTCCCTTAAGGAATCTAATACGCACTGGGTAGAGGAGCTCGACTCCGTACTCTGGGGGCTGCGGACCACGCCGAATCGCACCACCGGATACACACCATTCTTCATGGTGTACGGCGCAGAGGCAGTTTTGCCCTGCGACATAATTCATGACTCACCTCGAGTGCGCATGTACGAAGAAAGAGAAGCCAAGCTCGATCGGCAGGACAGTTTGGACGCCTTGGAGGAAGAGCGTGACGTGGCAAAAGGCCGTTCCGCATTCTATCAACAGCAGGCTCGAAGATACCAAAGCAGAGAAGTACGGGCCAAAAATTACAACGTTGGCGAATTAGTTCTACGCCTGCCGGACAAGAAAAAGGACAAACTCAAGCCCAAGTGGGAAGGTCCCTTCATAATTGACCAAGTCCTGACTGGTGGAGCGTACCGCCTGCGAGATTCATCGGATAACCGACTCGAGCCGAACCCATGGAACGCAGCCCGTCTACGAAGATTCTATGCCTAGCGCCGGACTCTGTGTTCGTCTCCTTCCTCTGTCCATTTTTATATACTTTCTGTCTTACATTTCTCTCCTTTTCTCTCTCTCTCTTATAGCCTTTAAAGGCTCATAAAGTGACGCGCTATCCGCGCTCATTAAACCTGGGGGCTTCTTTAAACAGAAGCTTATTTATACGGGCTTCATGCCCAACACATGTGTCACACTTCCGCATGTACCTTTTATTCGCCATTATATGCATCGATATGACTTAAGTTTTGGCCAAGCTGGGTTGCCTGGCTCCTGTGCTTACCCCTACGTTCCCGATTGTTCGGCTAGGTGGTAAAGGGAGCACCTCTGCGATTGTTACTGCCGGGTCAGCTGGATGTGTACCTCAGACTGGGTGAAGCCGAAAGCTAGCGTTCTTAAGGGAATATTCGGTCGGTGAACTAAAGATGATCTTTTTTCACTTATTTATCTATACGCCCCCAGATGTTTTTCCTGCGTCTCTTTTCGCAGAATGGACATGCACTTTAGGGCATGCCTCCCAGGGAAAGGAACCCCTAACGGAACTATTCTCCCTGGAAGATGTTTCTTACTAACCATGTAATATAACATAACTAGTTGGGCACTTGTCTGTTCAAGCACTAATGACCCCTACGCCTGGTCTCCATGCATACCCCGGTTCTTATATAACCGCGAGGGTATTCGGACACACTCCGGACCGTCAGGTCCCGAGGTTGAAGCGAAAAGGTCGGCCATGACAAACGATCTACAATCCGGCTAGAAGGCATTACACATGTCAATTAAAATTACATAGTCAATCTGACTGATTGTATTCCTCTTCAATACCATCTAACAGGCTGTCTAGTTTACAGTCCTGTTGGGAATACTTTGCGGCCAACTCTACTAAGCTCACAGGGATCTCCTTCCCATCGGGCCCTACGGGTCCGACCTCGGCCATGTGGTTTGGGTCAGCCTTCGTGTACCGCGTCTTCACCATGGCCCATGCCTCCCTGGCGCCTTGACGGCAGGCCGACATCTTCCACAATCGGAAGCGCCGCCGCGCTCCCTTCAGCTTCTCTACAAGCTCTCCAAGGCCTTCGGGCATGGAGACGGATGGCCACAAGGCCTGGGCGACGCCTTGCATCACATGCCGAACTCGCTCGTACAGTTGTGAGAGCTCGGGAAGAAGGTCACCCGTAGAACCGAGCATTTCCTCTGCAGGACGACCTGTCAGCATACCTACAGACATTACTCTATTAGTCAACTTCCTCGCCGAACTCTTTTTTCAAAGTTCGTTCAAGCACTTACTATATATGCCGCGTCGAAGCCGCTGATTCTCCTTCACGGAGTCCAACAGCTGGGCACGAATGTCCTTCAGTTCAACGTCAGCTTGGTGTTGGCATCTTGGAGATCATTCTTCTCTCGCCTCACCTTTGTCAGCATGCTCTCACCAGCCTTTAGCTGGCGTCGGATTTGTTGCACTTCCGGATTTAATCCGGCGCCATCTGCAATTTCATTTGTCAGATTTGCACCCACGCCGCACTTCGCAAAATACTTATCTTTCGAAGCGTATATTACCAGAGGGGGTCTCCTTGGGCTCCCCTGCCGCGGCTAGTGCGGCCTCAAGTTGGGCTTTGCACTCTTCCAGCTCCTGGGACAGCAGGGTATTCTTTTCTGTAAGAACCTGCATAACAGATGATCCTTAAATCAGTTATTCTAACTGTTTCAAGTCTCGGGGGCTACTGGTATACATATATAATTACCAAAATTTTCTTACTCGTATGTCTTTCACATACTGCTCCGTGGCTCTGGCTAGACCATTTTGAGCGGCACGGAGGTACGCGTCTCCCGAATTGAAGGCATCTAATGCCTCTTGGGAGAAACAAGCGTCGGGAAGAACTGTCCGGCGACGCCTGTGGTTCATGGCACTCTCCACCTTGGAATTGGTGGCAGACAGCATGTCCGCATCCTCCGTCGGAGGAGCGTCCGGTGCGCGCCTCGTGTTCGCCTCCGCTTCTGGACCAGGCTTTGGAGCCTGGCTGGTGGAGGCGCGATTGGCAGCCTCTCCGGATATAGTCCGGCGAGGTCTCTTCGTCCTGAAGAGAGCACGAGTGTTAATATGCCTCGAAGGAGTAACACCTGGGAATAAGGTGGCGCGCTATACCTTTGCGTCGGTGCCTCAGTCCGGACCACACTTCTTTTCAGCTCGCGGGGCCTTGTCGCCCCTCGTTGGCTAGTCGCCGCAGGCTCGGCCTCCCGTCTCAAGGACCTCCCCTGCAAAACATGGTTGTCATACGGTAATCGAAAACACGCAAGGACAGATCCCTTTTCAAAGTGCTGAGACTCCGGTCCCAGTTACCTGTGAGGCTGGGAGTAGCCCTGGATAATCGGCCGTAATGGCCACCAAGGCGTTGTCCCTGCTCAATTGATGAAACACTCCATCAATCAGCTCCACAGATAAGTCCGGATCCTCTTGAGAGGCCGGGTCGAGGGACCGTCCCGGATCCTCGGGTTGTGGAGGAGGGCTGTTTATTTCTTTAACAGCCTGGCGCAGTTCCTGCGTTGAAGTCGTTAGACTGAAAATTTAACAATGGGAATATAAAACGGAATGGGCAAGTAAAAGTGTCCACTTACCCAACTTGGGGGATTGTACATAGAAAATCCACCCCGTGGGTTGACGCGGAGAAATTCCTCCTCTTCTCCCTTGTACAAAGCGGACAAGGTCTTTATTAGAGCGGCAGCCGAATCCGGCCCCTTACGGCCGTAGCGGGTGGCGTCGTCCTCCCCGTTGAAGTCCCACATGGGGCGGCCTCTATACTGAAGCGGCTGCACCCCTCGCATGATGCATGCGGCCATGACCCCGATCATGGTCAGTCCGGAATGAGCTAACAATCTTATCCGGCCCATCAGGTAAATAACGTCCCTGTCACTTTCCCTCTGAGGGCTCCGTGGACGCCAGCTTAGGCGCTTCTTTAGGGGAGCACTGTCGAACTCAGGGAGGCCGATCCGGACAGGATCCGGCAGCGGGACGTCCTCTATATAAAACCATTCCGAAGGCCAGTCCTCGGACGCCTTCTTTGGGGTTCCGGATAGATATCCGGTCCCGGCGATGCGCCACACTTCGGCTCCGCCCACTTGATATATCGACCCCTCCTTAAAGCGGGGCACAAGGCAGAATAGCCTTTTCCACAGCGCGAAATGAGCCTCGCAGCCCAAAAACAGCTCGCAAAGGGCTACGAAGCCCGCGATATGCAATATGGAGGCAGGCGTGAGGTTGTGCAGCTGGAGGCCATAGAACTCCAGAAGCCCCCGGAGAAACGGATGAATTGGAAATCCGAGCCCTCTTATTAAGTAAGGGGCAAGGCATACCCGCTCTCCTTTGGAGGGATTGGGGGCGCTCTCCGCTTGCTCTCCGCCATTATAGGTGGCAAGTCCGGCTCGAACCGGGACCATATAGGCCGGGGGGAGAAATCCCTTGGTCTGGAGCTTCACTAGCTCGCTGTGCGGGATGGAGCACCTCTTCCAATCTCCAGGCTGAGGGCTGGAAGGGCGAGAGGAGGAGCTGCGGCGGCTGGCCATGATAGAATGGACCTCTGTCGGATACGCTCTGATGAATACTCGCGGAAGGGAGAAGGTGTGGTTTGGATCTAAATCCTCGTCCCCTTAAATAGGCGGCTCATTCACGCGGCTAGGGGTGTAAATATAAAAAACACCCTGACTTTTCGTATTCGTTTGACACGTGGAAAACGGCCATTATTGGGCGTAGAAGCCAAGGAGCACTACATTTACAAGAAACCGGACACTATTCAACAGGTACACGGAATTTGGAGGAGAACCCGCCTTGCAATGCCGAAGACAATCTGCGCGCCGGACTCGTCGTCATTGAAGCCTGGTTCAGGGGCTACTGAGGGAGTCCTGGATTAGGGGGTGTCCGGATGGCCGGACTATACCTTCGGCCGGACTCCTGGACTATGAAGATACAAGATTGAAGACTTCATCCCGTGTCCGGAAGGGACTTTCCTTGGCGTGGAAGGCAAGCTTGGCGATACAGATATGTAGATCTCCTACCATTGTAACCGACTCTGTGTAACCCTAGCCCTATCCGGTGTCTATATAAATCGGAGAGGTTTAGTCCGTAGAGAGAACAACAATCATACCATAGGCTAGCTTCTAGGGTTTAGCCTCTCTGATCTCATGGTAGATCTACTCTTGTACTACCCATATCATCAATATTAATCAAGCAGGACGTAGGGTTTTACCTCCATCAAGAGGGCCCGAACCTGGGTAAAACATCGTGTCCCCTGCCTCCTATTACCATCCGGCCTAGACGCACAGTTCGGGACCCCCTACCCGAGATCCGCCGGTTTTGACACCGACACCACTCCTCGTTCCCCCCTTTTCCTACTTGCTGCTTGTGCGTCAAGGGGGACTCCTGAGCATCGTGACTCAGGAGCCTAACTTGCCACGTAGCCCCTCGCTCCTTAGTCCCGTCCTGGTTTCTGGTCGGGGCTAACACTGGGTGAGGTATGCAAGGGGCCGGGCCCTACCGACGTAGAGCGCGAGCAAGTAGGGGAGAAAAATGCAAATTCCAGGAAATTCAAAGCAAATATTACAAGCCATAGATATATTCACGATGCCAAACACAAGTTTAAATGCCTCCACGAGGCATGGTGCATGTTGTAGGAATAAAAGCAGGGCAGAAGCCGCGAAGGGATCACTCTCCAGTGGCGCCGCCTCCTGGGGCCGCGGAGCTGGCGGCACCACGCCCGAGCAAGATGCTAAAGGCGCGGAACCTCCCCAGCAAAGCTTCGGCTCGGCCTTTCACGACCTCAGCGGCAGCGGTGGCAAGGTCGCCGCTCACGGGCTCCAGCAGGCTGTCGAGGTCGACGTTGGGGTCACGCAGGTAGACGTGGCTGAGGACACGCGTCAGCGCCACCGAAGACAGGGCGCGCGCCTCGGCCTCGGCTGTGGGGCCAAGGCTGTCTACGACATCTTCAAGCGCACGGACCAGGAAGGGAAGCAGCTTGGCGGGGCTGTCCTCCGCGCCGGCCAACGGCTCCTCCAAGCCGCTCTCGTAAAGCGTCTTCAGCGCAGCACGAGCCCTCTTCTCCATCTTCGCGAAGGCCACCTGATCCTCTGCCAGGACCTTCGCCTTGGCGTCCAGCTCGGTCCTCTCCGCCTGCAGCGACCGCTCCAGCGTCTCCAATCGGCCATGGCGGTCATCAAGCTCGACGTCCTGGTCCTTGACGGCAGCCTCTCGAGCCTTCATCTCCTTCTCTTTCTCCTGGCGGCCGTGGACCTCCTTGGCGAGCTCGTCGCGCAGGCCTTGCTGCTCGACCTCCAGCTCCTTGCAGCGAGCCTTGGCAGCCGCAGCGTCGCCCAGGGCAGCGTCACGAGCAGCCTTGGCTTGGTTGGTGGCCTACTTCTCCCCATTAGAGGCCGCCACGGCCTGGCTTAGCACTGATCGGACAGAGGCAGCGGAACGGGCCCAGACAGAAGCTAGCTCCAGGCGCCCGGCCACTAGGCGAGGGTCCGCGCTCAGAAGATCCTCCCGCAGCTGGCTCAGCTCGCTGGCGACCTGGTCGAATACGGCGGCCGAGGGAACAGAACGAGCGGGAACTGGCGGAGCGGGCGAAGAAGACAGCAGCGTGATCACGGTTTGGCAGGAAGGAACCCCCTGGGCCATGGCTGCCCCGGCTGCAGCATCGAGCACAGTCGACTCCAGGGTCAGTGGGGCCACAGGGGCTGACTCCTCGCCGAAGCGTCCCAATCGGCCTCGCGAGGACGACCGGGCAGGGGAAGCGCGAGTCGCGCCGTCTTTGCCCTTAGTGGACGAAGGCGCCATCTCGGCAGGTGGACTCGCCCCAAGCGGGGCCGCAGAAGCCCCTTTCAACCTCTTCGCCGCACGCGCCGGTCTGACAAAAGAATATGGACGTCAAGCCTCAGCAGCAAAAACCAAGCAAAGCACGAAATCAAGCACTTACTGGTCATCACTCACGGACCCAAGCAACCTCCGGCCGAACTTGAAGCCCGAGAGCCTGCAGCTGGGATCGGCCTCGGGAGGCCCGGAAGCAGAAGCCATGTTGGGAGGGCTGGGGCTGGCCTCAGACCGCCCAGGGATCAGAGCGGACCCTGGGGGAACCAGCCCCGACCTGCCCTTCCTTGTGACCAAGGGAGAGTCCTCCCCTCCTCGCCTGGCACCGGCATCGTCGTCATCCGGCATGGAGCGGAGGGCCCGAGACCTGAGCCGAGGGAAGGACTCCCTCGACTCCTCGCCAGTCGCCTCAAAGTCAGACTCTTCTTCCTCCGCCTCTTCTTCCTCCTCACTCCCGCTGGAGCTGCCGGAGGACACGTTCACCATCGCCAGCGCCGCAAGACCCTCGGGAGCTTCCGCCGGCACCATCCCATCACCATTAAAGGTGGGCATGGCGTTCTCCACCTGCTCCCAGTCATCACAAAGAAACAGGGGGACGGGGGCGCCCACCGGCTTCACCACGTCTCCCCCAACCAAGGAATGGAGGGACGCGACCAGATTCTCATCGGTCAGGGCCTCAGAGCTTAGGCGCAAGGCAGAGTCCGCTTCCCCAAGCCTTCACAACGGGAGAGAGTGCTCCTGGAGTGCAGCCACCCGGTGCTCCAAGAACTCCCTCAGGAGCGTGGCTCCAGTCAGCTTCGCCGTGCCCAAGTTGCTCGGCTTCAGGTCCACATTCATCCTCTTCAGCACCGCCCTCGCACAGGGGTCGACGAGCTCCGCGCGGGACCACGCGTCGACAGCCTTGGGCTGCCCCGTAGGCAACACTAGACGGGGGTGGAGGCGCCCGACGTCCACCATGACCCACTTGCTCCGGAAGCCTTCAATTCTCTTCCCAGGCTTCGAGATAGCATTGGAATTGGAGTATGTGATGAAGCTCGCACATGCGGAGACATGGCCACCAGAAACCCGGAGGGAAAAATAGTGGCGCAACAAAGCCACCGAGGGCTTTGCCCCGACATGAGCCTCACAGTAGTAAGCAAAAATCGCCAGGAGAAGAACAGAGTTGGGGTGGAGATGCACAGCCTGCAAGTTGTACTGGCGGAGAACAGCAAAGAAGAACTCAGAGAAAGGAGGCACCAGACCGGCGACGATGGCACTCACAAAGAGCGGATAGAAGGTGCTCCACCTGCCTTCAGGCTGGTCGGAGCCGGCCTTGAGCACAGTCGCCCCCTTGCGAGTACCAGGGGAATTCAGGGCCGGCGAGTACCAGGCCTCGGTCAGGGACTTGCGAGGCGCCATGGCGTGTCGGGCGAGAAGGATTGAGACAGATCTGGAGGATTTCGGAAACAAGGAGGAGAGCGAGAAAGGGGATCTGGGGCGAGGCGAACGAGAACAAAGCAAGTAAGTCTGGCCCGGGCACCTCTTTTGTCAGACGGACAGTTGCTGAAGCATCGTGGGAAGCGCAGATGCCCACACCCAATCAATCGCCATGCGGCGCCCAAGGTCGCGGGGTGTTAGGGCCCCTGGTGCATCGCGCTTGCCCCCTCGCTTCCCTGCTAGGCCAAGCCCGGGCGCGCCTTGGGCCCGGGGGCTACTGTCGGCGTTCTGGGAAAGGGGGTCCCTAGACTTGCCTGCCTGCGGCCTGTAGCGTGGCTCAAGTGGGGGCCCAGCGCAGCCCATCTTCATCAGCTCAAGCTCAAGACCCTCGCAAGGGGCCAAGCCTCGCGGGGCGGACGACAGGAAGCTTCCTCAGAGGCAGCCTCGTCAGGCAGGCTCGCGAGGAGGCGGAGAGATCAAGGCAGGGGTACCTCATGAGGAGCCCGTGACGCAAGCCATGACGATCGAGACCAGGCGGCCGCCAGGCGGGCACCGGCCTGCACAGTGTCCTTGTTTTCCCTTTGGTGCAAAGGGGGCAAGCACATGCCAAGGCACCGGGCAAAGGTTGCCATTCCGGTGCAACGGGACCAAGACCAGCAGAGCGGCAGGACGGAGGTCACCGTGGAGCCCAAGACGGTGTCATCACTAGTACTTTTGGCAGCCGAAGACCACCTTTGGTCAGGATAACGTGTACTACATGTTCCCCTTCAAAATGGCCAATTGTCGGCGCCCTTCCCGCTCATTATTTGGGGAGAGGCCCAGGGCCTTTATAAATAGAGCTAGCCACCACAAAGTAGAGAGACCCCCGGGAGAGATCAACACACCCAGAGGGCTAGAGATCTGATAGAACCCTAGCAGAGAGAGAGAGAGGCGACGGAACTCACCCAAGCAGTTCATCGCACCAGCTCAAGAACACCTCTCGCGAGGTTGTTCTTCCCTTGTACTGTTCATCATTAGCCCCTGAGGCAATCCACCACACATACACTGGAGTAGGGTATTACACGACAATGGTGGCCCGAACCAGTATAAACCTTGTGTCCCTTGTGTTGTTCGTTGTTTCCAGTTTAGATCACGCGAGGAGACTGGACGTAGATCGGTAGGGGAGAGATCTCCGCGCGCACCCCAGTGTTCGAACCTCAAGGGTCTACCGGAACCCGAAATCCGACAGCCGAGGGCGCCGCTGGCGTCCCCTCTGCCCTCGTTAGGCCATCCAGGTTTCTGGTCGTCCTAGCGGTGGTAGGGGTGGCACAAGGCGGGGCCCTCGTCCGGTGATATGAAGCAAGGCCGGTTCCTGTGAAGAAGGCCCAGTGCCTGTGAAGCTCGCCGCCCGTGACACTCTCACGTAATAATGAGTGGGAATGTACACGCCCCAGTGGTAGGGGTGCCGGCCTCAGGCCTTGGGGCTCCCTCCCACGCCTAGTGGAAGCACTTAGCTCCGCACTGATGAGAAGACTCGAAGACCAGAAGACTAGACTAGGCGCCGAACGCGGCCATTTGCTTTGGATCTCTTCTTCTGTAGCCTTGCTTTCTGGATTTGGATTTAAGTTGAGGTCGAGCTTTTGTTGATGCGTGTGGGGGTGTATTTTCTCGTTCAAGCAATTTCTTGCCATCTGGTTCTTGCCTTGTTCTGGATCTCATGCTCGCCGCCTCCCCCTCGCGAGCGGGGCTGAGCACAGCACGCGCGCCACGCGCGCCGACCGGTGCAGGAACCTCGCGAGGCCATCTCGGGCGGGTCAGCAGACCCTTCAGGAGCCCCGTGATGACTCTCGACTTTACAACCCGATTCAGGGCCCACTCCAGCTAAGGTAATCCGCAGTGGCAAAACTTGCCGTCAGACTCATGACCGACCAAAACGCACCCTTAGCTCAGCATAAAGGAGTAGAAATCATGATTTGCTTACATGAGGGGCTCCCCCTCCGAAAATGCTCTCATAATCTTTAGGGGCCACGCCCGAGTTTTTGCATACAGGGTGGAGCAGTAAAGGAACTAGGAATTAGCCAGATATGTCGCTCGCCGCGTCCCCCATGTCGTCTTCAGACGCGCCACTGGCATCGCTGTCACCGTCGTTTGCGTTGCCTCCACCTTCACCGGCGCCGGCGTCCCCGTCATCGACCACGTCGCCTTCGTCCGCCGCAACCACAACCCCGTCATCGTCAGAAGTGAAGGCCCTGACCAGTGCATCCACGTGGTCTTCAACCCACCATGCCAAGTCACCCCGGATGGCTTCTGGCACGGGAGCAATAGCGGCATCGAAATCAAAGTTGAGATCGATGTTCCGGAGGTGGCTGAAGATGCGGGAGAACGCACGCCCAAGCAGACTGCGACTTCTCTCTTCCACAAGCTGGCGAGCCCTGTTAGATCGGGCTTCTAGGCGCGTCACCATGTTGGTGTAGAAGGTCAGGTGACTGGCATAGTCATTCAAGTGGGGGAGCGGTGCATTCTCATCGCAGATGAAGCCCAGGGCGGTATTAGCCCTGTTCCAAAGGCCCTGAAGCATGGGGGCGTGCTCGTGCTCCAGCGTCCGCCGTTGAAGCACTTCCTCCCTATTTTGCCGCACGACGACCTTGGCGTCATTAACCCGTCTCTAAAGAGAAAGCAGCTCGGCGTGGGCGGAGGCCAAGTCCGCCTGTGCCGAGATCAGGGCGGCGGCCGTGGCCTCCTGACGCCTCTCTGCCTCGTCTAACCTAGGTCTAAGAGCAGCGGTCCTGCCCGCTGCCTCGGTTCCCGCAAGTCTCAACTTCAGGGGTGCCCGGCTGTGGTGAACAATCGGGCGCCGTCTCACCACGACCTCCTGAGGCCTCCGAGGCTTTGACCTCGGGAACCGCATGCTGCGTCGCCTCAGAAACCGACGCCCCAGGGGAAGGATCGCGAGCTTCCGAGGACGATGCCCCAGGATCACCATGCGGCATGTGCTACTCAACACTTGGGTCGTAGGCCTCCATCGGAGCTTGCCCTCTTGCACCCTCACTCGGGGCGAGCCCGGCACTGACGGCGAGGAAGGGAACCACATTGACGGGGTTCTCGCAGGGCCCCACCAGGCCGATCGGGCGTAGCCCCCACTCATCAAAGGAGGGCATGCTCTTGGCAAATTCGGCGTTGTTCTCGCAGCGGTACAACAGACAACTCTTCCTGGGCACGACGTCTCGCAGGGGGCACCCGTCAGGACCGCAAGCACCATTTGCCGCGTCTTAAGAGGAAGCCCCTCCTCCTGAAACCTTATATGGTCCTGACTGCTGAGCAAGGCCCACATCGGGCAGGAATGGCGCTGAAGTGGAGCAACTTGGTGCTTGACGAACTCCTTCACCACCATAGGCGCAGCCAAGCCGCGGTCCTTCAACCTCCTCAGCCTAAGCCAGAAGGGAACGAGACGGGGGCTCACGAGCCTCTGGTGGCCCCAACTGGAGTTGGGAACAGCAGGCCCTGGCGGAGCATGGAGCAGAGGGCTGAGCACATCGGCGTCGACAAACACCCATCGTGTCCAAAACTCGCTCGTAGATGGAGGAAGCTTGAAGTAAATCCCCTCGCTCGCCATCGCGGCCACGTCCTGGAAGCTCACGCACCCCGAGCTCTGCCGAGGGTCTGTCAGATGCAGTGAGAAGAAGTGGCGGAAGAGGGCCACCGAAGGAGCGATGCCCACCATGGCTTCACACACAAAGGCGAAGACAGCAAGAAGAGTCACAGATTGAGGGTCGAGATGCAGCATGTGGATCTGATAATGCTCGAGCACCACGTTGAAGAAGGCGGAGAAGGGGGGAATCAGGCCAGCCCAGAGGGCATCTATGAAGATTGGGACCTCGGTGGCTGCCCGGGCAATGCGAGCGCGAGACGCGGGCCAAGCCGTCGTCTCTCCCCACTCGTTGAAACTGGAAGCAAGCATGGGGCGCACCATGTCCATGGCCTCGTCATTGAGCATCAGAGGTCGGCTGAGCGGAGGCCCGAAGGACGGAGGCGCACTCGGTGAAGACAGAGGCTTCTTCCCCTTGTCTGATTGTTTTGGCGCCATGGCGACGAAGTAGGCGGAGTGCACGACAGATCGGAGAGGAGGAGCGGAGTCTCTGATGTCTACTACACAACCTTCTTCTTGTAGACATTGTTGGGCCTCCAAGTGCAGAGGTTTGTAGGACAGTAGAAATTTTCCCTCAAGTGGATGACCTAAGATTTATCAATCTGTGGGAGGCGTAGTATGAAGATGGTCTCTCTCAAGCAACCCTGCAACCAAATAACAAAGAGTCTCTTGTGTCCCCAGCACACCCAATACAATGGTAAATTGTATAGGTGCACTAGTTCGGCGAAGAGATGGTGATACAAGTGCAATATGGATGGTAGATAAAGGTTTTTGTAATCTGAAATTATAAAAACAGCAAGGTAACCAATGGTAAAAGTGAGCATAAACGGTATTGCAAATCTAGGAAACAAGGCCTAGGGTTCATACTTTCACTAGTGCAAGTCCTCTCAACAATAATAACATAATTGGATCATATAACTATCCCTCAACATGCAACAAAGAGTCACTCCAAAGTCACTAATAGCGTTGAACAAACGAAGAGATTATGGTAGGGTACAAAACCACCTCAAAGTTATCCTTTCTGATCGATCTATTCAAGAGTCTGTAGTAAAATAACACGAAGCTATTCCTTCCGTTCAATACATCATAGAGTTCGTACTAGAATAACACCTTAAGACACAAATCAACCAAAACCCTAATGTCACCTAGATACTCCAATGTCACTTCAAGTATCCGTGGGTATGATTATATGATATGCATCACACAATCTCAGATTCATCTATTCAAACCAACACAAAGTACTTCAAAGAGTGCCCCAAAGATTCTACCGGAGAGTCAAGATGAAAACGTGTGCCAACCCCTATGCATAGGTTCATGGGAGGAACCTACAAATTGATCACCAAAACATACATCAAGTGGATCACATGATATCCCATCGTCACCACAGATAAGCACGTGCAAGACATACATCAAGTGTTCTCAAATCCTTAAAGACTCAATCCGATAAGATAACTTCAAAGGGAAAACTCAATCCATTACAAGAGAGTAGAGGGGGAGAAACATCATAAGATCCAACTATAATAGCAAATCTCGCGATACATCAAGATCGTACCACCTCAAGAACACGAGAGAGAGAGAGAGAGATCAAACACATAGCTACTGGTACATACCATCAGCCCCGAGGGAGAACTACTCCCTCCTCGTCATGGAGAGCGCCGGGATGATGAAGATGGCCACCGGAGAGGGATTCCCCCTCCGGCAAGGTGCCAGAACGGGTCTAGATTGGTTTTCGGTGGCTACGGAGGCTCCTGGCGGCGGAACTCCCGATCTATTGTGTTCCTCGAAGTTTTTAGGGTATATGGGTACATATAGGAGGAAGAAGTACGTCGGTGGATCTCCGGCCTATCCACGAGGCAGGGGGGCGCGCCCAGGGGGTGGGCGACTCTTCTGGTCCATCTCCGATACTCCGTGGGGTCCTTCTGGTCCAAAAATAAGTTCCGTGAAGTTTCAGGTCAACTAGACTTGTTTGATTTTCCTTTTCTGCGATACTCTAAAACAAAGAAAAAATAGAAACTGGCACTGGGCTCTGGGTTAATAGGTTAGTCCCAAAATCATATAAAATAGCATATAAATGCATATAAAACATCCAAGGTTGATAATATAATAGCATGGAACAATCAAAAATTATAGATACGTTGGAGACGTATCAGCATCCCCAAGCTTAATTCCTGCTCGTCCTCGAGTAGGTAAATGATAAAAACAGAATTTTTGATGTGGAATGCTACCTAACATATTTCTCAATATATTCTTCTTTATTGTGGCAAGAATATTCAGATCCATAAGATTCAAGACAAAAGTTTAATATTGACATAAAAATAATAATACTTCAAGCATACTAACCAAGCAATTATGTCTTCTCAAAATAACTTGGCCAAAGAAAGATATCCCTACAAAAGCATATAGTCTAGCTATGCTCTATCTTCACCACACAAAATATTTAAATCATGCACAACCCTAATGACAAGCCAAGCAATTGTTTCATACTGTTGATGTTCTCAAACTTTTTCAATCTTCACGCAATACATGAGCGTGAGCCATGGACATAGCACTATAGGTGGAATAGAATGGTGGTTGAGGAGAAGTCAAAAAGGGAGAAGATAGTCTCACACCAACTAGGCGTATCAACGGGCTATGGAGATGCCCATCAATAGATATCAATGTGAGTGAGTAGGGATTGCCATGCAACGGATGCACTAGGGCTATAAGTGTATGAAAGCTCAACAAAAGAAACTAGTGGGGGTGCATCCAACTCGCTTGCTCACGAAGACCTAGGGCATTTTGAGGAAGCCCATCATTGGAATATACAAGCCAAGTTCTATAATGAAAGATTCCCACTAGTATATGAAAGTGACAACATAGGAGACTCTCTATTATGAAGATCATGGTGCTACTTTGAAGCACAAGTGTGGTAAGAGGATAGTAGCATTGCCCCTTCTCTCTTTTTCTCTCATTTTTTTTTGCTTTTTTGGGCCTTTTCTCTTTTTTATGGCCTCTTTTTTTCGTCCGGATTCTTATCCCGACTTGTGGGGGAATCATAGTCTCCATCATCCTTTCCTCACTGGGACAATGCTCTAATAATGATGATCATCACACTTTTATTTACTTACAACTCGATACTTAGAACAAGATATGACTCTATATGAATGCCTCCAGCGGTGTGCCGAGATGTGCAATGACTCATGAGTGACATGTATGAAAGAATTATGAACGGTGGCTTTTCCACAAATACAATGTCAACTACATGATCATGCAAAGCAATATGACAATGATGAAGCGTGTCATAATAATGGAACGTTGGAAAGTTGCATGGCAATATATCTTGGAATGGCTATGGAAATGCCATAATAGGTAGGTATGGTGGCTGTTTTGAGGAAGGTATATGGTGGGTTTATGGTACCAGCGAAAGTTGCGCGATACTAGAGAGGCTAGCAATGGTGGAAGGGTGAGAGTGCGTATAATCCATGGACTCAACATTAGTCATAAAGAACTCACATACTTATTGCAAAAATCTATTAGTTATCGAAACAAAGTACTACGTGCATGCTCCTAGGGGAATAGATTGGTAGGAAAAGACCATCGCTCGTCCCCGACCGCCACTCATAAGGAAGGCAATCAATAAATAAATCATGCTCCGACTTCATCACATAACGGTTCACCATACGTGCATGCTACAAGAATCACAAACTTTAACACAAGTATTTCTCAAATTCGCAACTACCCAACTAGCATGACTCTAATATCACCATCTTCATATCTCAAAACAATGATCAAGTATCAAACTTCCCATAGTATTCAATGCACTCTATATGGAAGTTTTTATTATACCCCACTTGGATGCCTATCATATTAGGACTAGTTTCATAACCAAAGCAAACTACCATGCTGTTCTAAAAGCCTCTCAAAATAATATAAGTGAAGCATGAGAGTTCAACAATTTCTTCAAAATAAAACCACCGTCGTTCTCTAAAAAGATATAAGTGAAGCACTAGAGCAAATGACAAACTACTCCAGAAGATATAAGTGAAGATCAATGAGTAGTCGAATAATTATGCAACTATATGAAGACTCTCCCATTTAATAATTTCATATCTTGATATTTTATTCAAAATAAAGCAAATCAAGGTAAAATGACATTCTAATAATGGCAAACATCAAGTGAAGAAGCAAAAACTTAGGATCAACCGAAACTAACCGATAGTTTTTGAAGAAGAAAGGTGTGATGCCAACCGGGGCATCCCCAAGCTTAGACGCTTGAGACTTCTTGAAATATTATCTTGGGATGCCTTGGGCATCCCCAAGCTTGAGCTTTTGTGTCTCCTTAATTCCTCTCATATCACGGTCTCCCTAAATCTCAAAAGCTTCATCCACACAAAACTCAACAAGGACTCGTGAGATAAGTTAGTATAAACCAATGCAAAAACCTTATCATGCTCTACTGTAGCAAATCACTAAAATTATTATTCAACATTTAATACTAAATGCCTCTGCATATTTAATAGTCATATCCTCAAATAGAATCATTAAAGAAACAAACATATGCAAACAATGCAAACATAACAGCAATCTGCCTAAACAGGACAGTCTGTAAAGAGTGCAGCAAGATCCATACTTACCTACCTCCAAAAATTATGAAAGAAAATTCACACTGTATTAAATTTATCAGATCTTATTATGAAAAAGGTTTCAACATTTTATCACATTCTGACTTTTCTAGGGAATTTTTGCAACAGCGGTAAACTTTCTGTTTTCAAACAGCAACATGTGGACTTGTAAAATAGGCATAGTAAAGGCTATCAATGCCACTTTTATTGAAATAAAAGATGCAAAACATTGTTCTAAATAACAGCAAGCAAATCTTAACAAAATAAATTGATGCTCCAAGCAAAACACATATCATGTGGTGAATAAAAATATAGCTCCAAGTAAAGTTACCGATGAACGAAGACGAAAGAGGGGATGCCTTACGGGGCATCCCCAAGCTTAGGATCTTGGTTGTACTTGAATATTACCTTGGGTGCCTTGGGAATACCCAATCTTAGGCTCTTGCCACTCCTTATTCCATAGTCCATCAATCCTTACCCAAAACTTTAAAACTTCACAACACAAAACTTAACAGAAAACTCGTAAGGTCCGTTAGTATAAGAAAATAAAACACCACTTCAAGGTACTGTAATGAACTCATTATTTATTTATATTGGTGTTAAAAATAATGTATTCAAACTTCTATATGGTTTATAAACTCTTTTACTAGCCATAGATTCATCAAAATAAGCAAACAACACATGAAAAACAGAATCTGTCAAAAACAGAAAAGTCTGAAGTAATCTGTAACTAACGCAAACTTCTGGAACCCAAAAAATTCTAAAATAAATTGCTGGACCTGAGTAATTTATCTATTAATCATACTCAAAAATAATTAACTGAATATCACTCTCCAATAAAAAATGGCAGCAATTCTCATGAGCGCTAAAGTTTCTGTTTTTTACAGCATGATCGCAAAGACTTTTCCCAAGTCTTCCCAAAGGTTCTACTTGGAAAAAACACTAATTAAAAGCATAAAACCACATCTAAACATAGGATATATGAATTATTTATTAATAAACAGGAACAAAAAGCAAGGAACAAAAATAAAATTGGGTTGCCTTCCAACAAGCGCTATCGTTTAACGCCCCTAGCTAGGCATGATGATTTGAACGATGCTCACATAAAAGATAAGAATTGTAACATAAAGAGAGCATCATGAAGAATATGAATAGCACATTTAAGTCTAACCCACTTCCTATGCATAGGTATTTTGTGAGCAAACAACTTGTGGGAACAAGAATCAACTTGCATAGGAAAGCAAAACAAGCATAACTTCAAGATTTTAAACACATAGAGAGGAAACTTGATATTATTGCAACTCCTACAAGCATATATTCCTCCCTCATAATAATTTTCAGTAGCATCATGAATGAATTCAACAATATAACTATCACATAAAGCACTATTTTCATGATGCACAAGCATAGACGTTTTATTACTCTCCACATAAGCAAACTTCTCCTCATGAATAATAGTGGGAGAAAACTCAACAAAATAATTATCATGTGAGGCATAATCCAATTGAAGACTAAGATCATGATGACAAGTTTCATGGATATCATTATTCTTTATAGCATACAAGTCATCACAATAATCATCATAGATAGCAACTTTGTTCTCATAATCAATTGGAACCTCTTCCGGAATACTGGATTCATCACAAAATAAAGTCGTGACCTATCCAAATCCACTTTCATCAATATAATCATCATAAGTAGGAGGCATTCTTTCATCATAATAAATTTTCTCATCAAAACTTGGGGACAAAAAATATCATCTTCATCAAACATAGCTTCCCCAAGCTTGTGGCTTTGAATATCATTAGCATCATGGATATTCAAGGAATTCATACTAACAACATTGCAATCATGCTCATCATTCAAATATTTAGTGCCAAACATTTTAATGCATTCTTCTTCTAACACTTTGGCACAATTTTCCTTTCCATCATACTCACGAAAGATATTAAAAAGATGAAGCGTATGTCGCAAAGTCAATTCCATATTTTTTGTATTTTTCTTTTATAAACTAAACTAGTTCTAAAACAAGAAACAAAAATATTCGATTGCAAGATCTAAAGATATACCTTCAAGCGCTAACCTCCCGGCAACGGCGCCAGAAAAGAGCTTGATGTCTACTACACAAACTTCTTCTTGTAGACGTTGTTGGGCCTCCAAGTGCAAAGGTTTGTAGGACAGTAGCAAATTTCCCTCAAGTGGATGACCTAAGGTTTATCAATCCATGGGAGGCACAGGATGAAGATGGTCTCTCTCAAGCAACCCTGCAACCAAATAACAAAGAGTCTCTTGTGTCTCCAACACACCCAATACAATGGTAAATTGTATAGGTGCACTAGTTCGGCGAAGAGATGGTGATACAAGTGCAATATGGATGGTAGATAAAGGTTTTTGTAATCTGAAATTATAAAAACAGCAAGGTAAATAATGGTAAAAGTGAGCGTAAACGGTATTGCAATGCTAGGAAACAAGGCCTAGGGTTCATACTTTCACTAGTGCAAGTCCTCTCAACAATAATAACATAATTGGATCATATAACTATCCCTCAACATGCAACAAAGAGTCATTCCAAAGTCACTAATAGCGGAGAACAAACGAAGAGATTATGGTAGGGTAAAAAACCACCTCAAAGTTATCTTTTCTGATCGATCTATTCAAGAGTCCGTAGTAAAATAACACGAAGCTATTCCTTCCGTTCAATCTATCATAGAGTTTGTACTAGAATAACACCATAAGACACAAATCAACCAAAACCCTAATGTCACCTAGATACTCCAATGTCACCTCAAGTATCCATGGGTATGATTATACGATATGCATCACACAATCTCAGATTCATCTATTCAAACCAACACAAAGTACTTCAAAGAGTGCACCAAAGATTCTACCGGAGAGTCAAGACGAAAACGTGTGCAAACCCCTATGCATAGGTTCATGGGCGGAACCCGCAAATTGATCACCAAAACATACATCAAGTGAATCACGTGATATCCTATCAGGACCCCGATTCCAAGTCACATCGATCTAGCATGTAACACCTCATATCGCTTTGCGGCCTCACGCACGGTATTCCCACGGGTGTCGCCTTACTATGGCCCGGGAACGTTTGCGTCTTTTGGGTCACGTATATGATAGTGTCACTAGCATCCATATGACAGAGAACCCGGGACGGCATGGCTAGTCGTGAACCCAAAGCGGAACCAACCTATGGGGACAGGCATACATGTATCACATCGAGCATGTCGGTCAGCAGCGTGTGAATCCGGGCTGTAGCACTAGGCTAACAGGACTCCGGGAACCCGGGCTGTAGCAGGCTAGGCAGGACTCCGGATGTCACCGCGTGACATTTCCCCGCAGGGACAGACACAGGAACAAAGTGAAACACATGCCGGCCAGTCAAGTGTCCTGAGCAGTAGTGCTGGGCTAGTAGGACTCCGGTGAACCGGGCTCTAGCGGACTACTATGGCTCATGGAAGCACTAGACTACATTTCCCCATAAGAGAGGCTGCCAAGGATAAACAACTAGATTGTCGGATCCCACACATACCAAGCATTTCAATCATACACACAATATGCTCGATATGTGTAAATACAACATGGCATCACAACATAACTCTACGACTCAAGTATTTATTCATTAGGCTCCGAAGAGCGAGATATTACAAACATGGGTCTCATGACCCAACATACAGAGCATACAAGCAACAAGCACATGCAGAAGCTTAACTTGTCTGAGTACAGACAACTACAAATGAAGAAGGCTCAGAAGCCTGACTAACTACAAGATCCTACCGAGGGCACAAGATCGTAGCTGAGGTAACAAACTAAACATCGAAGTCCACGTGGAACTACTAGGGAGACTGAAGTCTCTCTACAAAACATAAAATAAGAAAACATGAGTACAAATGTACCCAGCAAGACTTACATCAGAACTAGCTACATATGCATCAGTATCAACAAAGGGGGTGGTGGAGTTTAACTGCAGCAAGCCAGCTTTGACTTGGTGGCTATCCTGAACTACGACTGCAAGTAACTCTTTTGAGGTGGCGCACATGAGTCCACAAATTTACCATACCAATACACCACTATGGATCCGCTCCCGTCTCCCTACGAGAACGCCATCCATAGCACTCACGCTTATCTTGCGCATTCTAGAGTATCCACTTTCACTTGTCTATGAACTATGCAAGGGGTCCAAGTTTCCATATCCGAGGAATCCGGCTATTCGAATAGATAATGATAACCCTGCAGGGGTGTACTTCTTCACACACGCTCTCGCCACTTACCACCATGTACGCATCGTGTATCTCGGCAACCTTCAAGCGGAAGCCTGGTGAGGGAGTCGGCCACGACCTGACTAACCACAGAAGTCTCTAGTCCAGGTTTATCGCCTATTTGGGTTCCATCCGCAAGGAGATCCGGCCGGGGTGTCGCTTACGGCCCCAAACTATGTGTACAGGGTTCCCAAGCCCACCATCCGGGTGCCACTTGGTACATCGGGCCACTGTGCCTAGTCTGTCCCAAGCCCACCTATACCGGGTGCCACTTAGTAGACTACTAACACTACCTACAAACACCAGAAACTAGTTGCAACTCCTGGACAGAGATCAAGTTGATTAATAAGTCGAGAGAGCTTGGAGCGCCCGGAGCCCAATGTGTGGTAGTAACTGTTCATGGATCACAAACACAGAACTCAGTTCCTGAGGACGGTTTCAATGAGACAACCCACCATGTACTCCTACATGGCCTCTCACCGCTACCTTTACCAAATCGTGTTCACACACTTAGCTCTCAATAGTAGGACATGTTCACCACATTCCAATTCATTCCCGATGAATCAGACCCGACTCAAATCTAAGCAGTAGCAGGCATGACAACAACCATGAATGAGTAGGCACATCAGGGCTCAAACAACTCCTACTCATGCTAGTGGGTTTCATCTATTTACTGTGGCAATGACAGGTCATGCAAAGAAAAGGGGTTCAACTACCGCAGCATGGAACATTGAATCGTTGTTGTCCTAATGCAGTAAAAGAGAGCACGAGCGAGAGAGTGGGATTGTATCGGAATGAACAAGGGGGTTTTGCTTGCCTGGCACTTTTGAAGATAGTATAGCTCTTCATCGGTGTCATCGATCATAGCGTCGGAACAGCGTCCACCGAGGCGGAACAAATACCGGCAACAGAGAAGGAAAACACAGACAATGCAATGCACAATATGATGCATGATCATGACATGTCAATATGCTGTGTTTTGAGCTAATGCAACTAGCAACATGTTAAATGGAGTTGGTTTGAACCCTAGGTTGAAATTCAAACTCCATATGTGAGGGTTTAAATGTCATTTATATGATTTGGCCTAAACAGCAGCCATAAGTTGTTCTAACATGCATGAAAATGGTACAGCTGGCTAGATTGGATTTTTCTGATCATTTTTCATATATAACTTATTTCATTTGGAGTTACGGTTGAATTTCTATGAATTTTAGAAGTTTATACTAATTTCTGGAATTTTCTGAATTATTTTAAATCCAGAAAATGATTAACTGCGTCAGGGTGACGTCAGCATTGACCAAAGTCAAAACTGACCCATGGGGCCTACCTGTCATCGAGTCAGTTAACTAACAGGGCTAATTAACCTAAACGAAACCTGTTAGTAGGGATGGGCCCACTTGTCAGTGACCAGGGGTTAGTTAAGCATGTGATTAACCCTAAACTACTGAAGCCATGTCACCTAATCCGAGGTTAACCGCCGGTGACCGCAGCCGACGGCGGCGGCACGCTGGAGATGCTCGGGCTCGCGCTACAAGCGGTGGTTTGCGGCGGGGTTTGGCTCTACGCGAAGAGCACGCTCGCGCGCTTCCAACGCAGCAAGCAGCGACGACGAGCTCGTTTGGCTGGGCGAGGGAGAGAGAGCCAGGGGAGAGAGGACGGGAGTGAGCGGTCTGGTTCGGGGACGTGCGTGGTGTCTCCAGGGCGTTCCGGGGAAGCGGCAAGCAGGAGCTGGCGGAGAGCGTGCGCGCGCGGGGCGACCACACGCCCAGTCCTTCTGGCAGAGGAGGAAGATGACAAGGGGGGGCGCTGGTGGGCTGGGCCACCAGGTGGGCTGCTGCTACAGGTAAGAAGCCCAGGTGAGTTTTGTTGTTCTGGTTTAATTTCTATTCTGTTTTCTGTTTTGATTTGAATCTTGCCACTGTTTGAAATTCCAACAGTTTCAAACCAGTGCCAAAAATCCTCTGAACAATTTTATGTTGCTAGATGGACTTTTCCAAAAGCACATAAAACATTTCAAAGTTATTTTAAAATATATTCTATATATTATTAATATAATTCCAAATTCAAATACAATAATGATTTAAATTCAGTGCCCAAAATATTCCTACAAATGTTCATTATTTTTTGTTTGGTGCAAAAGCCTTGCCAAAAATATTAAACAGTTAATAAGAACATTTTGAGAAACATTAAATGCAATTTTCCAGGGTTCTTTGCCCTTCTTGAATTAAAATTTGAGGCTTCCAAATTTCCTCAATTCAAGTTTCAAAAATTTAAACATGATGCAAGCAAGATGCAAACACTAGGCAGCACCAGAAGTTAGGGATGTGACAACTCGCCCCCACTAAACAAGAATCTCGTCCCGAGATTCAAGACGTGAGGTAAGAAGACAGAGGGGGCACAAGACCAACACAATCTTCGTGATCCAGGCTGCACCTCATAAGGTTGTTGATTCGTTGCATACGTTGATCTTGACATCCTCGCTTTTGAGATCTTCATCCATGCGATGACGACGGAAAGAAACTCTACTAGGATTGATCTTCTCAAAGATCGAGCTATACAAGATCAACTCACGGAATGAGATGTTGAAACATCTCGAGTTGAGAGACAAAACACATCAAGAGGGATGGAAGAACAAACGACGAGGTTTGATTTGGTGGGCAACAATCCCACGCTTAGAGAGATGGTGGATGGTGTCAAGGTGGCAAGGGAATAATTGCCATGATCCCGTAACGGGGCACCTTGGAAAAGGTGACTCGTTGAACTGTTCCCTTAAGTGGCAAAAAGAATTACTTTGGATCCATAGATCATTGAAACTCTTCATACCAACTTAAAGCAATTTACAATTGATCGTTTGAAATAGCTCAAAGAAATGGCATACTCAGACTAGGATGGATGATGTGGACTACCTTGTTGAAGACAACACAATGGATGACTTTTGCTTATCACCAGAAATGGGTGGGACCCATGACAGGACCACTTTTGAAGATGATCCTGGACAGCAACTACCGAGAAGGGCAGCCCATGGGGAATTGGCACAATGGTGGTGCAAGCTGGGAACAAAATGCAACTGTTGGGAAAGTTTCAACCATCATATCTGCCTGAGATTCAGATCCGATTGGTGATAGGATACTTCAGACTCAGCATGTCTGAAAAGAAAGTTTGCAACACAATTCGACGAGACGACGTTGCGAGATTCTCGGGAAATGAACTACGATAGCAAGCTCCAAAACATGAGCTGGTTCTGCTACATACATGTGAACACACTGTCCCAGACAAGCATGACCACATAGTAGTCTTATGATAAAATACTACCGAGTTCAGGTGGGAAACCATCATTGAGAGTAACGAAGTCATGTGCATGACCTAGGATTAGCACAACAGACTCCTTTTTCTTGAACAAATCAATCAGTGGCTTGGTGTGCTACGGAATTCATACGGAACGAAGATGATCAGTCTAACAGACCACAAAATACTTTGCACGTGCATGGCTGACTTGGGGTGATTCCAAAGGAAGCAAAAACAAACTTTCTCGAATTCACGGTGGCAACTTACATCAGATACACATGAATTAGAGGAAGTTACTTCTCTCACCCAAACATATACCTGAGGGACGGGACTCGAAGGCATTGTTTACAAGTTTCCAACACTAGCTTAATGTTCAACATGAATCATGGAGAAGACAAAATGCTGCTGATGGGCTCAACAACAAGTCATCAAGGCTTCCATATAGATGGAATTCCACAATTTAGTGAACACGGTGTTAGCATTGGCCAGACCAAAAAATGTAATGGTGTATGCTCGAGGGATCAACCATGAGTAAGACAGCATTACGAACATCGTTGGTTCTGATTTGAATTGACGATAGCCCATACTCAAGTCAAAGTTTTGAGAAGACAATAGATCCAACAACTGATCATGAGGACCAATTGGTGAAGATATCATCTTTCTTCAACACACACACACACAAACACAAAGATATCCCTTCAGAAAGAACCAAATTCGGCAAAGCTTTCTATCTTCCAACTCTCCAAGTTATTGTTTAGCTTAACCAACTAGTTCAGGGGTATCCAACACAGATTCTAGGAGAAGGGGTGGTTTAGAGGAAAATCAACTTGATCACGAACTCAACATAGCGGTCAGGTGACAACCTGGTAACACTTCCGAGAAGATATTCGGAATATCACGAACCACCGATATGTTACTAAGCTCGAGAACAATCTTGCTTTTCAGGGCAAGACGATGTGATCAAGAGAGTGATGGATTGACACAATCCTATCCCATTGATCGAGGAGTGCACCAGGGAAAAAATGGACTAGGTAGCACGATCAATCTTAGAATGATGATTCAATAACCAACATACTAAGAATGAAATTATTGTCCATTAGCTACCAAGCAATGGAGTTGCTAGTAGTATTGATTTCACACATCATAGTTCACTTGTCGTCATTCCAGTTGCAACAACACGGGGACCGAGGAATGAAAAATGATGGCGATAAGTACCACTGTATCAAGAGTTCATAGGATGGTGTGCAATTCCCATGATATTCTTGATATAAAGATGGTAATACTCCAAGGTAGAACAGAACAAAAACTGGATTGGCATCTTGATCTGTGGAATACAACTACTTTGACCCAATCCTGGATATGGATGAGGTTCTGGAGTTTGTTTCTCCTTGTCATTCTGGAATAGAATGGCTTGACGGACCACAAGAATAATAAGGCATCAATGAGCACGAATGCACAACTACTCCTGACTATCAATTGATAGACGGGGGTCAGAATACAACTAAAGAGAGACAACTCAAAGGGGCATATATCTTTCTGAGTTGTGGATGCATAGATTTAGTATGTCAAACAAGTTCAACATATTTCTTCTAGATAATCCATGCAGAAATGTAGGACTGGCAGATTCACAATGCAGAGTGGAGAACTCATCAAGAGCACTCTGGTTGTGATCTTTTGGTTCAAATAACTTTTGCCATAATGGTTCGTGGTATTGGAAGAACGATATACCACAGACCTTGGGGACTATCACAAAGGTTACTAATATCCTAAACGAACTAACAAACACTACCAACATGAAGCAAGTAGAGTGAATCTTGGGTTCAAGTACCCAGGAATAGAATACCTACTACTAAGTAGCATCATGAGATGCTTTTGAAAATGATGGCCAGATTCATCACACCGGGAACACAAAACATGGCTAAATTACTAGGTGACTCCCTAAGACACCTAGGGTCATAATAATAGCTCCAACATATATGTCGAGGCAATAGAGTACCTCAACTCACGGATTAGTGTGGTTGAACTGGCCCAAAGGGACATCGGGAATGGAAAGAAGGGATTTGCAAATGCATCAGATTGTTTAGAAACCTGAAATGACTCGGATAGCACAACGGCTGTAAATGCTCAAAATGATTTGAGACATCCTGCAAAAATGGTGGCATAACCACTCAACATCACAATATCAAGGTTCTGAGACCAATTATGAACATATGGAAGTAGTAGGAACTGAACTGAGGCTTAAATCCATCAATCCTATAAGTCTCTAGCATAGTAACTCATCATCCTGATAGATAGATGAGAAGGCCTAGTTCTTAATCCCCGTAGAAAGGAATAGGATGACTCAGATCAGAGGGCATGAGGTATAAGGAGTAAAAAGAGCCTTACGTTCCCTTCCACAATCAATTCCCTTATATGACTAAAGCATTTCCAGACTCAACTTCGACCAGTATGGCTTGGTAATCCAACAGGCAGTCAGGCTCTGATACCAAAGCTGTCAGGACCCCGATTCCAAGTCACATCGATCTAGCATGTAACACATCATATCGCTTTGCGGCCTCACGCACGGTATTCCCACGGGTGTCGCCTTACTATCGCCCGGGACCGTTTGCATCTTTTGGCTCACGTATATGATAGTGTCGCTAGCATCCATATGACAGAGAACCCGGGCCGACATGGCTAGTCGTGAACCCAAAGTGGCACCAACCTATGGGGACAAGCATACATGTATCACATCGAGCATGTCGGTCAGCAGCGTGTGAATCCAGGCTGTAGCACTGGGCTAACAGGACTCCGGGAACCCGGGCTGTAGCAGGCTAGGCAGGACTCCGGATGTCACCGCGTGACATTTCCCCGAAGGGACAGACACAGGAACAAAGTGAAACACATGCCGGCCAGTCAAGTGTCCTGAGCAGTAGTGTTGGGCTAGCAGGACTCCGGTGAACCGGGCTGTAGCGGACTACTATGGCTCATGGAAGCACTAGACTACATTTCCCCATAAGAGAGGCTGCCAAGGATAAACAACTAGATTGTCGGATTCCACACATACCAAGCATTTCAATCATACACACAATATGCTTGATATGTGTAAATACAACTGGCATCACAACATAACTCTACGACTCAAGTATTTATTCATTAGGCTCCGAAGAGCGAGATATTACAAACATGGGTCTCATGACCCAACATACAGAGCATACAAGCAACAAGCACATGCAGAAGCTTAACTTGTCTGAGTACAGAAAACTACAAATGAAGAAGGCTCAGAAGCCTGACTAACTACAAGATCCTGCCGAGGGCACAAGATCGTAGCTGAGGTAACAAGCTAAACGTCGAAGTCCACGTGGAACTACTAGCGAGACTGAAGTCTCTCTACAAAACATAAAATAAGCAAACGTGAGTACAAATGTACCCAGCAAGACTTACATCAGAACTAGCTACATATGCATCAGTATCAACAAAGGGGGTGGTGGAGTTTAACTGCAGCAAGCCAGCTTTGACTTGGTGGCTATCCTGAACTACGGCTGCAAGTAACTCTTTTGAGGTGGCGCACACGAGTCCACAAATTCACCATACCAATACACCACTATGGATCCGCTCCCGTCTCCCTACGAGAATGCCATCCATAGCACTCACGCTTATCTTGTGCATTCTAGAGTATCCACTTTCACTTGTCTATGAACTATGCAAGGGGTCCAAGTTTCCATATCCGAGGAATCCGGCTATTCGAATAGATAATGATAACCCTGCAGGGGTGTACTTCTTCACACACGCTCTCGCCACTTACCACCATGTACACATCGTGTATCTCGGCAACCTTCAAGCGGAAGCCTGGTGAGGGAGTCGGCCACGACCTGACTAACCACACAAGTCTCTAGTCCAGGTTTATCGCCTATTTGGGTTCCATCCGCAAGGAGATCCGGCCGGGGTGTCGCTCACGGCCCCAAACTATGTGTACAGGGTTCCCAAGCCCACCATCCGGGTGCCACTTGGTACACCGGGCTACTGTGCCTAGTCTGTCCCAAGCCCACCTATACCGGGTGCCACTTGGTAGACTACTAACACTACTTACAAACACCAGAAACTAGTTGCAACTCCTGGACAGAGATCAAGTTGATTAATAAGTCGAGAGAGCTTGGAGCGCTCAGAGCCCAATGTGTGGTAGTAACTGTTCATGGATCACAAACACAGAACTCAGTTCCTGAGGACGGTTTCAATGAGACAACCCACCATGTACTCCTACATGGCCTCTTACCGCTACCTTTACCAAATCGTGTTCACACACTTAGCTCTCAATAGTAGGACATGTTTACCACATTCCAATTCATTCCCGATGAATCAGACCCGACTCAACTCTAAGCAGTAGCAGGCATGACAACAAGCATGAATGAGTAGGCACATCAGGGCTCAAACAACTCCTACTCATGCTAGTGGGTTTCATCTATTTACTGTGGCAATGACAGGTCATGCAGAGGAAAGGGGTTCAACTACCGCAGCATGTAACATTGAATCGTTGTTGTCCTAATGCAGTAAAAGAGAACACGAGCGAGAGAGTGGGATTGTATCGGAATGAACAAGGGGGTTTTGCTTGCCTGGCACTTCTGAAGATAGTATAGCTCTTCATCGGTGTCATCGATCATAGCGTCGGAACAGCGTCCACCGAGGCGGAATAAATACCGGCAACAGAGAAGGAAAACACAGTCAATGCAATGCACAATATGATGCATGATCATGACATGTCAATATGCTGTGTTTTGAGCTAATGCAAATAGCAACATGTTAAATGGAGTTGGTTTGAACCCTAGGTTGAAATTCAAACTCCATATGTGAGGGTTTAAATGCCATTTATATGATTTGGCCTAAACAGCAGCCATAAGTTGTTCTAACATGCATGAAAATGGTGCAGCTGGCTAGATTGGATTTTTCTGATCATTTTTCATATATAACTTATTTCATTTGGAGTTACGGTTGAATTTCTATGAATTTTAGAAGTTTATACTAATTTCTGGAATTTTCTGAATTATTTTAAATCCAGAAAATGATTAACTGCGTCAGGGTGACATCAGCATTGACCAAAGTCAAAACTGACCCATGGGGCCTACCTGTCATCGAGTCAGTTAACTAACAGGGCTAATTAACCTAAACGAAACCTGTTAGTAGGGATGGGCCCACTTGTCAGTGACCAGGGGTTAGTTAAGCATGTGATTAACCCTAAACTAATGAAGCCATGTCACCTAATTCGGGGTTAACCGCCGGTGACCGCAGCCGACGGCGGCGGCACGCCAGAGATGCTCGGGCTCACGCTACAGGCGGTGGTTTGCGGCGGGGTTTGGCTCTACGCGAAGAGCACGCTCGCGCGCTTCCAACGCAGCAAGCAGGGGCGACGAGCTCGTTCGGCTGGGTGAGGGAGAGAGAGCCAGGGGAGAGAGGACGGGAGTGAGCGGTCTGGTTCGGGGACGTGCGTGGCGTCTCTAGGGCGTCCCAGGGAAGCAGCAAGCAGGAGCTGGCGGAGAGCGTGCGCGCGCGGGGCGACCACACGCCCAGTCCTTCTGGCAGAGGAGGAAGATGACAAGGGGGGGCACTGGTGGGCTGGGCCACCAGGTGGGCTGCTGCTACAGGTAAGAAGCCCAGGTGAGTTTTGTTGTTCTGGTTTAATTTCTATTTTGTTTTCTGTTTTGATTTGAATCTTGCCACTGTTTGAAATTCCAACAGTTTCAAACCAGTGCCAAAAATCCTCTGAACAATTTTATGTTGCTAGATGGACTTTTCCAAAAGCACATAAAACATTTCAAAGTTATTTGAAAATATATTCTATATATTATTAATATAATTCCAAATTCAAATACAATAATGATTTAAATTCAGTGCCCAAAATATTCCTACAAATGTTCATTATTTTTGGTTTGGTGCAAAAGCCTTGCCAAAAATATTAAATAGTTAATAAGAACATTTTGAGAAACATTGAATGCAATTTTCCAGGGTTCTTTGCCCTTCTTGAATTAAAATTTGAGGCTTCCAAATTTCCTCAATTCAAGATTCAAAAATTTAAACATGATGCAAGCAAGATGCAAACACTAGGCAGCACCAGAAGCTAGGGATGTGACATATCCCATTGTCACCACAAATAAACACGTGCAATACATACATCAAGTGTTCTCAAATCCTTAAAGACTCAATCCGATAAGATAACTTCAAAGGGAAAACTCAATCCATTACAAGAGAGTAGAGGGGGAGAAACATCATAAGATCCAACTATAATAGCAAAGCTCGCGATACATCAAGATCGTACCACCTCAAGAACACGAGAGAGAGAGAGAGAGAGAGAGATCAAACACATATCTACTGGTACATATCCTCAGCCTCGAAGGAGAACTACTCCCTCCTCGTCATGGAGAGTGCCGGGATGATGAAGATGGCCACCGGAGAGGGATTCCCCCTCTGGTAGGGTGCCGGAACGGGTCTAGATTCGTTTTCGGTGGCTACGGAGGCTTCTGGCGGCGGAACTCCCGATCTATTATGTTCCTCGAAGTTTTTAGGGTATATGGGTATATATAGGAGGAAGAAGTACGTCGGTGGATCTCCGGGCTGTCCACGAGGCAGGGGGCGCGCCCCCCACCCTCGTGGGTAGCCCGAGACTCTTCTGATCCATCTCCGATACTCCGTGGGCTCCTTCTGGTCCAAAAATAAGTTCCGTGAAGTTTCAGGTCAATTAGACTCCGTTTGATTTTCCTTTTCTGAGATACTCTAAAACAAGGAAAAAACAAAAATTGGCACTGGGCTCTGGGTTAATAGGTTAGTCCCAAAAATCATATAAAATAGCATATAAATGCATATAAAACATCCAAGGTTGATAATATAATAGCATGGAACAATCAAAAATTATAGATACGTTGGAGACGTGTCAGTCTCCAGGAAGCAGAAGGACTGGGAGGCAAGGCGTGGGCAATGGGAGAATAACTATGTAGGTTGCGGGGGGCGCATAGCCAGGCGGATTCAAAGGTAGCGTGGGGAAGCGGAGATGCCCACGACCAATCAACCGCCACGCGTCAACCGAGGCCGCAGGCTTTTGGGGGCCTGCGGCGCTCCGCGCTTGATCCTTTGGCTTCGCCTCGAAGCCAAGCCCGAGCATGCCTTGGGCCCGGGGGTTACTATCTGCATTCTGGGAACGAGGGTCCCCAGATTTGCCTGCCTGCGGCCCATGGCGTGGCTGTGCTGGCAGGTCTGTACGGCCCATCATCATCAACAAGGCATTCAAGACCCTCGCGAGGGGCCAAGCCTCGCGAGGCAGATGACGCAAGGCCTCCTCAGGAGCAGCCTCACCAGGCTGCCTCGTGAGGAGGGGAGATATCAAGGCGGGGCGAACCTCGCGAGGCTCTCGTGACGTGAGCCATGACGATCGACACCAGGCGGGCGCCAGCACGCGCAGCGTCCTTGTTTCCTCTTTGGTGCTAAGGAGGCAAGTGCAGGCGTGGAGTACCGAGGCATCAGGCAAAGGTTTCCATGTCGGTGCAACAAGACCAAGACCAGAAGGACGGCAGGACGGAGGTCACCATGGAGCCCAGGACGGCGTCACCACCAGAACCTTTGGCAGTCGAAGACCACCTTTTGTCAGGATAGCTTGTACTAGCTGTCCCCTTTCAAATTGGATGGCATTGTTGGCTCCCTTCCCGCTCAATATTTGGGGAGACGACCAGGGCCTATATAAGTAGGACTAGCCACTACCAAAGGGGGAGATCCGATCTGATAAAAGGCCAACCCTTAGCACACCAAGCACAAGAACACCTCAACCTTAGAAGGTTGTTCTTCCCCTTGTACTGTTCATCATCAGCCCAAGAGGCAATCCACCACCACCGCTCTGGAGTTGGGTATTACACCACATCGGTGGCCCGAACCAGTATAAACCTTGTGCCTTTGTGTTGCGAGTGCGTCGAGTTCATCCGCGAGACCTTAGTGAGCTAGGGTGTAGATCAGAAGGAGGGAAAGAACTTCGCGCGCACCCTGGAGTTCGAACCTCAAGGGTTTGCCGGAAACCAAGATCCAACAAAACCTTCTTCTTAACTCCATCTTCGGATAAACCTACAAGCTTAAATAATCCACAAACTTCATCCACATACATTAGGTGCATGTCAGGATGTATTATTCCATCTCCTGCATAAGGATTAGCTATCAGTTTCTCTATCATACCCGAAGGAATCTCATAATAAGTATTTTCAGTAGGTGCAGTAGGTTGAGGTGAAGATACCCTGAACAAACCCCTCAAAGGATTGTTTTTCATAGTGACAAGTGACAGTAAATTTCAACACACAATATAAATGTTTCCTAACCAAATTCCACTCATCAAAGGCGCTTCACTCCCCGGCACGGGTGCTAGAAAAGAGTCTTCATGACCCACAAGTATAGGAGATCAATCGTAGTCCTTCTGATAAGTAAGAGTGTTGAACCCAACTAGGAGCAAAAGGAAATTACAAGCGGTTTTCAGCAAGGTATTGTCTGCAAGCATTGAAATTATCGGTAACAGATAGTTCAATAACAAGGTAATTTGTAACAAGCAACAGAAGTAATGATAACAAAGGTGCAACAAGGTATCACAATCCTTTTTGTATCAAAGGATATGCCGACACGGTCTCTTATAATAAGCAAAGCGTTCTTGAGGACATACTGGAATTTCATCTAGTCGCTTTCATCATGTTTGTTTGATTCACGTTCACTACTTTGATAATTTGATATGTGGGTGGACCGGTGCTTCGGTGTTGTTCTTACTTGAACAAGCCTCCCACTTAATATTACCACTCTCGCAAGCATCCGCAACTACGAAAGAAGAATTAAGATAAATCTAACCATAGCATGAAACATATGGATCCAAATCAGCCCCTTACGGAATAGCACATAAACTAGGGTTTAAACTTCTATCACTCTAGCAAACCATCATCTAATTACAAATCCACAATGCCTTCCCTTAGTCCCAAAGATGTTGAAGTGTCATGTAGTCGACATTCACATAACACCATTAAGGGAATCACAACATACATATCATCAAAATATCAAACGAATACCAAATTCACATGATTACTTATGACAAGACTTCTCCCATGACCTCAAGAACAAAAGTAACTACTCACAAATCATATTCATGTTCAAGATTAGAGGGGCATTGAATATCATTAAGGATCTGAACATATGATCTTCCACCAAATAAACCAACTAGCATCAACTACAAGATGTAATCAACACTACTAGTAACCCACAGGTACCAATCTGAGTTTTTGAGATAAAGTTTGAATACAAGATATGAACTAGGATTTGAGATGAGATGGTGCTGGTGAAGATGTTGATGAAGATTGGTTCTCCCATGATGGGAGGATCATTGGTGATGATGATGGCTTCGATTTCCCCCTCCCGCAGGGAAGTTTCCCAAGCGAAATCGCTCCGCCCAAGAGCAAAAGTGCTCCTACCGCGGTTTCGCCTCTAGACAGCGACACTTCATACCGAAACCTTCCTTCTGATTTCTTCTAGGTCAAATGACATCATATAGCAGAAGATGGGCTTCGGAGGCCTGTCAGGGGCCCCACAAGCTCGGGGGGTGGGCCCTAGGGGTAGGGCATGCCCCAGGCTTTTGGCTGCCTGGTGGGTCCCCTTCTATTCATTCTTTCGCCAATATTTTTTATATATTACAAAATAATTCTCCGCCATTTTTTAGGTCATTTAGAGTTGTGCAGAATAGGTGTCTCCAATATAGCCCTTTCCGGCCCAGAATTTCAGTTGTCGGCAATCTCCCTCTTCATGTGAAACTTGCAAGATAAGAGAAAAAGGCATAAGAATTGTATTATAAAGTGAAATAACAATCCATAATGCAATCAATATCGATATTAAAACATGATGCAAAATGGACGTATCATTGCAAGCAACCAAACACGTCCTAGGATGCATTTGGTAGCCTACATTAAATCCAACCAGACCCGCGTGATACAGTTTAGGTTCATTTCATTGTCTACCTTGCATAAAAATCTTAGTCTGCATGAATCTTAAATCACGGGTCGGGCTAAGGAGGAACGCTCGAATCGGCCATTTTCCATAACAAGGCCTGAGCAATACAACTCGAGGAACATGGGCGTCGGAGACTGCACGTGAGGAGCCACACTCCAAACATCGTGTCGCTTCCCAAAGCACCGCCATAACTCCCCTCAACATAAGAAGAGTTGGGAATGAAGAAAGTATCAGTATATGTGGAGATTCATGGATCCCTTCGAGTCCAAGCTATAAAGTAATTTATCTAGGGAGAGGTGTTGTTATCGCAAATATTAGTGATTCGATTAATCTAGTTATCAAGCAATGGGATGAATATATTATTAGGCCCATTCTGTCTTTGGTGGATACACACATAATTTTACAGATAATCCTTAAGTATGATGCCTTTAACGATTTTGTTGCATGACACTATTTTAAAACGAGATATTTTTTGATCAAAATGGCATATCACCATGAATGGACACATCAATCCGGTGATAGAACTTCACAGGGATGTTGTAAAGCACTTCTGGGCCGAATTCGGTATGGGGAATTTTCTGGAAGCTGAAGGTTCTGCAAAAGTCAAAATAGTTGGCTGGAGAGTATTGTGTGGTCTCATTCCAGTTAAGGCTGTAATTGCAAATCGCCATATTTGTGGCATCTCCAGTGTGTAATTAGAGAGTGGAGAACATTTCTCACCTTCTATTTAGCTGCAATATGGCGAGAGCTATTTGGGAGAAACTTGGCTTGAGTGATTTCATGTCATAAGCTATGAATATCGACCGGTCTTATTTTGTATGTTGGAACACCTACTTCAACTACATGTTGGCCAGCTGCCTGGTTTTGACTTGTGTCTACAGGAAGTTGCGCTTACAGCCTGCTAATATATTTGGTGGATGCCACGTCAAACCTTCCGTGGTGAGACTATCCCACATTTTAACAATTGTGCTCTTTCGATTTTGGTTATCTCTTCAAATTATTCAGAAGTCATCGCTAAGCCTAATATGGTTTTAAAGGAAATGGTTTAAACTAGGCTCGAGGTTTGTTAAATTAAATGTAGATGCTTCATACTATCTTGATGATGGTACAGGAGCTACTGGAGTTGTCATCGGGATGCAACTAGAAACTTTTTGGCGGCTCGCTCCATATATGTTCCCCCATGCAGCTTCAGTTGTAACCATGGAGGCGCTTGCTTTAAGAGATGGCTTGGTTTTGGCGAATGAAATCAGTTGTAATAGACTGTATGCTGACTCTCTGACTATTTGGAAGTTATTGGTTCATGCTTAGGACAACAACAATGGTGTCGGGGATATACCATGCGGTATGACCCTGTCGGATGTATAACCCGGCCGGACTTGGCGACTCACTAATGACCCGCCTTGACTGGATGACTCACTAAGTGACCCGCCCGAGCCTGGCGACTTATGGGTGACCTGGCAAGCGGGTCAGAGGAGCGACAAGACCCGGGAGGCCAGGAGGCTCAAGGCCCAGAAGGTCGGATTACGTTAAGGAAGGTCGGCTTAAGAGGAAAGGTATAAGGAATATTCTCCTACAAAGGAAGCAAGACTAGGACTCCACTTGTAATAGAGTAATCCTAATCTTACTAGGACTAGTCATGTAACCCATCCCTTCAACATATATAAGGAGGGACAGGGCTCCCCAAAGAGGGACAAGCAAGAAGCAATAATCTCTAGGGCTAGACACAATTAGAGGAGAGCCGGCTTACCGGCAACTCCCTCATAAGCATAATGAGACGTAGCCACAAACATCATGTAGGGCTATTACCGGATGATGTTTTCCGGGGCCCAAAGCTGTCTAAATCCCTGTCTTGCGTGTTGTGTGTCTCGATTCCGATCAACCCCTTCAAGCTACCGCATAGATGCGTTGGCCTCGTGACTAAGTCCTCACACTAGGACATCTGCCGTGAAAATTCCACGACAGTTGGCGCCCACCGTGGGGCCTGCACACGGTGGTGTTGAGTTCTTGAAGGGATCTCTGCTGGGGATCGAGAAGTTCGTGATTTTTTCCGGAGGAAAAAAAGCCGGTTTAGAAAGATTTGCATCAACTTCAAAGCTTATCGGTTCAGATTTATAATCGGTGATGTCTGAGTTTAAGAGAGATTAGGGTTGCAGCGTCTTGTGCGCTGCCGCCGATGCGACCCGGTGATCCATCAAATCTGAAGTAGGATTGTTTTTCTGCGCAGCCGGGCGTTGTCGAGACCGACACGGTTTTACTAGTACTATTTTGAATTCGTAGGCAGTGGCGGAGGTCGGCCTCAACTCGATTTTCTATGCAATTAATTAAGCCGTCAAGTTGCCAAGTCGCCGAGACAGACAATTTCTACTATCGTGCACTGTTTCGCTGGTGCAAGTTCCAGGGGCGTCAACTCACAACTGTTGTGCTACTCCTTTTGGGTAAAGACCGAAGCCAATTCCGCCTGGTACTCCTACCACGAATACTACTCGGAGGCCTGTACTTGCTCACATGAGCTCTCAATCAAAATTTTCCTCAAGCCGGTCTGTCTCCGCGCGGCAATATTATAATGGAAAGAAGACCCGGATGTGGATTGGGAGCTACAGCTCTGTGCAAAGAGCCGCCTCCAAATTACTGTACCTTCTGTTCTTGCACAACCACGCTCCTCCCTGTTGTGTTCACTATCGCCATGGCCCCGTTACTGCTGGGTTCTGAGCTGCCGCACTCTACTTCATGCGCTGCCTTGAGTTGCTGCTGCTGTTTCAAATCGCCACTCAGCCCTGTTGAGCCGCCCTGCTCCGCCATGGCCAAGCTGCCATTACCGTTGCCGCTCGCCTCTGCCATGCTCCAAGGCAATCAACCACGGGCTGATGTCATCGGCCGCCCGTGCTGCTGTTCGAAGCCAAGCTGCTACTCCACGCCACATGATCACCGTTCATACACCCATAAAAAAGAGATTGGTCAATGCAACTATGATCCGGAGAAAGACAGGGACTCGGGTTAATCTCCGTCGCGGTCTCTGCCCCTGCTGCAGCCGCGACTACGCCCTGACCCGCCGGGTTTGCCTCGGCCATCGACCCGCTGGTGCACCTTTGCTGCTGTACTCCGGCACCGGCTCGTTTTCTACCACTCTCGCTGGCCGCCCGCATCGGACTCCGAGTCGTTTTCTCTGCAGCTGTTCGCCTGCAAGCGTCGTCATGGCCATTGAGCCGCATGAGCCCAGCAGGACTTGCCTCCGCCCTGAGCCGCTGTTGAGTCGCCGAGGCTGGTCTCCCCCGTCGCTGCGCATGGCCCTCTTTCTGTAGCACCCACCGGGTCACCAATGTTTTCCCCGCTGGCTTACTGCCGCTACAAGCGGCCTCACCTTGCCGCCGTGAGCCGCTCCGGCCGTGGGTACTTGAGAAACAGCAGATGGGATCCAATCGAGAAAGTTTGCAGATGGTGACGGCGGAGTACGCAGAAACACGTGAAGACCTAATCCGCGGCTGATTTTTCATCATAGAGCACCCGCGACGTGTGCTTTCAAGCAGTCCGGGTAACGGCTGCAACCTGAAAACACATTATGTACTGCAATACAAATGGGAAAAGATCAAAGGGCCACCATACGAGCACTGATGTGCCGTCCGGTCAACTTCCACGACTTCTCAAAACTGTCCAAGTAAATGGTCATGATAGGTGTTGGAACGTATCACTAGCTACTGTCAATCGGTCCATCTACTAAAGAAAAGAAGAGGGAGAAGCAGACGATGACCCGGAAGCAGACATACTACGCCTGGCCTGAGCCGCCCGCGCGCCCGGGCAAGTCGCCGCTGTTGGCTGCATCCGCGCGACCCGACCGTAGCCACTGCCGGCGAGCTGCCGCCGCGGTCTCCAATGAGCCGCCGCTCCGCCACTGCAAGTCGCCGCTACCGTGGTCTCCGCCATGATCCCCGTTCAAGCCGGCTTGCAGCCTCTACCAAGGCCGCCTATGAGTCACCGGGCGGCCCAGCTGTTGTCGTTGCCGGGCATCACTTTGTTTAAGCCTGTTCAATCTCTCCGCCGAAGAAAGAGAGAATAAGGAGAAAACCTGCTTCGTGCATGAATTATGCAGCCAGAGTGCTAATCACATGCATACACTAATCACTTTCCATGCACTTCCAATACCTTCACACACGGTTCAATCTCCAACTGGGAGTGCTGATCATACATCAAAGGAGACAGTGTCAGTCAAGCGCTCGACAATTATCCAGCTATGCATGGCGTGGTTCCCTAGGTAAAAAAGAGGAAGCCAGAGGGGACGTGCTGATCCAGCATTATTGAACGCCAGTGTGCACTTTCGCCCGACAAAACATTAGGTGATATCCGTCCAGTCTGGTTTAATAGCACGTATTGATTTTTGTGTGAACAATTACTCTGTCTTGTGATACTTTTTGATGCAGGACAATTGTTTATTAGGCTAGTTGTAATGGGGAGTATCATATACTAGTATCATGCATATGATATTATTGTATGATATTATCTCCCTAATGCATAGTATCATATATCAGTATCATGTAGTACTCTATTTATTGCCATGCATGACACAAAGTAGTATAGTATTTATTATGATACGGTATCATGATATGATACTCCACCATCTCTTTCTTCATTTAATGCTACGACACCTCATCAAAATTGCTTAGTTGGCATGCATGATACTAGCTATGATACTACCATTACAACCAGCCTTACTAATGAGGTATTATATTACGGCTACGGAGCACGCGATAGCAACGCTCTGCACCGGCGTTTTTGTCCGTGTCATACCACCCGGTGAATGAACATGCACAAATCACCGTCCTTGTGGCCCGGTTTACATCAACTTGTTGGGACCGTGCCCGAGATTGACTCGCCGTGCGCGCGGCTGACTGCGCCTGTGATTGACTCGCCCGTCCGTGCCGGCTTACAACGCCGCGGCCGACTCATCCGTCTGCTCCCGTGACCGACTCGGCCGTGATTGATTTCAGCTTCACCAAGGTGATCATCAACTCCGCGGTGGATAATTACTGGCTTGATGTATCAGGTGAAATCCATCCAGTATATTTTTATATTACATATTGCTTTCTTGGGGGCTAATGTCAGGGATATACCCTGCGGTATGACCCGGCCGGATGTATAACCTGGCCGGACTTGGCGACTCACTAATGGCCCACCCTGACTGGATGACTCACTAAGTGACATGCCCGAGCCTGGCGACTTACGGGTGACCTGGCAAGCGGATCAGAGGAGCGACAAGACCCGGGGGCCCAGGAGGCTCAAGGCCCAGAAGGCTGGCTTACGTTAAGGAAGGTCGTCTTAAGAGGAAAGGCATAAGGAATATTCTCCTACAAAGGAAGCAAGACTACACTAGTAGAAAAAGGGTCAAACGTGAAGCACATTAGTGCGGTTTGAATTTGAGCCGGTACTAATGTGTACATTAGTGCCGGTTCCAACGGCTAGCCGGGCCGCTCTCATTAGTACCGGTTCGTGGCGAACCTTTAGCACCGGTTCGTGCCACGAACCGGTACTAAAGTGAGTGGTGGCAGGATGTTGTCAGTCCGGGGCCCCTCCAGCACCTTTAGTACCAGGTCGTATCACGAACCGGTACTAAAGGTCGTCCTACATAGACCCTTCGTCCACCCAAGCTCGCTTTGTTCTTCCCCTTTACCCTCTCCTCTTTGTTCTTTCCCCACTTCCTCTCAAGCTCATCACACATTTTGCCCAAGATTTGAAGGCCCCCATCCATTCAAATGATCACAAAGGTTAGCAACTCTTTCCTTTCATCTCTCATTGCTAGATTAGCTCGTGCAATGCTTTATATAGTGATTGATTTTTGAGTTTAGTAATTTGGGAGGAATTATATATATGTGCTAGTATTTGATTTATATGCAATTTGAGGTCAAAATAACACTTAGTTTTGCATATGTAGGTGTGGTTTACTTAGTACCTTCTACATCTCCGTCGTAACCATCGTCGATCGCTCGCAACGTCCCGTCACCGGCACCACCTTGTGGTGAGCCTCTTGTTCATGAAGTTTTATATAAAAAAATGATGTTTGTGTGATTTGGATATATAGTTACTCGTATAATTATCTTACCCATACGTTGTTTGTGTTGGGGAACGTTGCAGAAAACAAAAAATTCCTACGGTTTCACCAAGATTCATCTATGAGTTCATCTAACAACGAGTGATCGGATGCATCTACATACCTTTGTAGATCGCGAGCGGAAGCGTTCAAAGAACGGGGATGAGGGAGTCATACTCGACGTGATCCAAATCACCGGAGATCCTAGCGCCGAACGGACGGCACCTTCGCGTTTAACACACGTACGGTCAGCGTGACGTCTCCTTCTTCTTAATCCAGCAAGGGACAAGGAGAGGTTGAGGAAGATGGCTGCAGCAGCAGCACGACGGCGTGGTGGTGATGGAGCTGCAGTACTCCGGCAGGGCTTCGCCAAGCTCTATGGAGGAGGAGGATGTGTTGGAGAGGGAGAGGGAGGCACCAAAGGCAAAGGTAAGAGGTCCTCCATCCCCCCACTATATATAGGGGGCCTAGGAGGGGCGGCGGCCCTAGGAGATGCAATCTCCTAGGGGGGCGGCGGCCAAGGGGTGGGGGGCTTGCCCCCCAAGCAAGGGGGCGCCCCCCTTTAGGGTTTCCCCCACCCTAGGCGCATGGGCCCTAGGGGAAGTGGCGCCCCAGCCCACTTTGGGCTGGATCCCTTCCCACTTCAGCCCATGGGGCCCTCCGGGATAGGTGGCCCCACCCGGTGGACCCCCGGGACCCTTCCGGTGGTCCCGGTACAATACCGGTGACCCCGAAACTTGTCCCGACGGCCGAAATAGCACTTCCTATATATAATTCTTTACCTCCGGACCATTCCAGAACTCCTCGTGACGTTCGGGATCTCATCCGGGACTCTGAACAGCTTTCGGGTTACTGCATATACATATCCCTACAACCCTAGCGTCACCGAACCTTAAGTGTGCAGACCCTATGGGTTAGGGAGACATGTAGACATGACCGAGATTGCTCTCCGGTCAATAACCAACAGCGGGATCTGGATACCCATGTTGGCTCCCACATGCTCCTCGATGATCTCATCGGATGAACCACGATGTCGAGGATTCAAGCAACCCCGTATACAATTCCCTTCATCAATCGGTATGTTACTTGCCCGAGATTCGATCGTCGGTATCCCAATACCTCGTTCAATCTCGTTACCGGCAAGTCACTTTACTCGTACCGTAATGCATGATCCCGTGACCAGACACTTGGTCACTTTGAGCTCATTATGATGATGCATTACCGAGTGGGCCCAGTGATACCTCTCTGTCATACGGAGTGACAAATCCCAGTCTTGATCCGTGTCAACCCAACAGACACTTTCGGAGATACCCGCAGTATACCTTTATAGTCACCCAGTTACGTTGTGACGTTTGGTACACCCAAAGCACTCCTACGGTATCCGGGAGTTACACGATCTCATGGTCTAAGGAAAGGATACTTGACATTGGAAAAACTCTAGCAAACGAACTATACGATCTTATGCTATGTTTAGGATTGGGTCTTGTCCATCACATCATTCTCCTAATGATGTGATCTCGTTATCAATGACATCCAATGTCCATAGTCAGGAAACCATGACTATCTGTTGATCAACGAGCTAGTCAACTAGAGGCTTACTAGGGACATATTGGTGTCTATTATTCACACATGTATTACGATTTTCGGATAACACAATTATAGCATGAATAAAGACAATTATCATGAACAAGGAAATATAATAATAATGCTTTTATTATTGCCTCTAGGGCATATTTCCAACAGTCTCCCACTTGCACTACAGTCAATAATCTAGTTACATTGTGATGAATTGAACACCCATGGAATTCTGGTGTTGATCATGTTTTTCTCTAGGGAGAGGTTTAGTCAACGGATCTGCTACATTCATGTACGTATGTACTTTACAAATATCTATGTCTCCATCTTGAACATTTTCACGAATGGAGTTGAAGCGACGCTTGATGTGCCTGGTCTTCTTGTGAAACCTGGGCTCCTTGGCAAGTGCAATAGCTCCAGTGTTGTCACAGAAGAGTTTGATTGGCCCCGACGCATTGGGTATAACTCCTAGGTCGGTGATGAACTCCTTCACCCAAATTGCTTCATGCGCTGCCTCCGAGGCTGCCATGTACTCCGCTTCACATGTAGATCCCGCCACGACGCTCTGCTTGCAACTGCACCAGCTTACTGCCCCACCATTCAAAATATACACGTATCTGGTTTGAGACTTGGAGTCATCCAGATCTGTGTCGAAGCTAGCATCGACGTAACCTTTTACGACGAGCTCTTCGTCACCTCCATAAACGAGAAACATTTCCTTAGTCCTTTTCAGGTACTTCAGGATATTCTTGACCGCTGTCCAGTGTTCCTTGCCGGGATTACTTTGGTACCTTCCTACCAAACTTACGGCAAGGTTTACATCAGGTCTGGTACACAGCATGGCATACATAATAGAACCTATAGCTGAGGCATAGGGGATGACACTCATCTCTTCTATATCTTCTGCCGTGGTCGGACATTGAGCCGAGCTCAATTTCACACCATGTAACACAGGCAAGAACCCCTTCTTAGACTGATCCATATTGAATTTCTTCAATATCTTATCAAGGTATGTGCTTTGTGAAAGACCTATGAGGCGTCTTGATCTATCTCTATAGATCTGGATGCCTAATATATATGCAGCTTCTCCAAGGTCCTTCATTGAAAAACTCTTATTCAAGTAGGCCTTAATGCGGTCCAAGAGTTCTATATCATGTCCCATCAAAAGTATGTCATCTACATATAATATGAGAAATGCTACAGATCTCCCACTCACTTTCTTGTAAACACATGCTTCTCCATAAGTCTGCGTAAACCCAAACGCTTTGATCATCTCATCAAAGCGAATGTTCCAACTCCGAGATGCTTGCACCAGCCCATAAATCGAGCGTTGGAGCTTGCACACCTTGTCAGTATTCTTAGGATCGATAAAACCTTCCGGCTGCATCATATACAATTCTTCCTTAAGGAAACCATTAAGGAACGCCGTTTTGACGTCCATTTGCTATATCTCATAATCATAGAATGCGGCAATTGCTAACATGATTCGGACGGACTTTAGCTTCGCTACTGGTGAGAAAGTCTCATCATAGTCAACCCCTTGAACTTGTCAATAACCCTTAGCGACAAGCCGAGCTTTATAGATGGTCACATTACCATCCGCGTCTGTCTTCTTCTTAAAGATCCATTTATTTTCTATGGCTCGCCGCTCAACAGGCAAGTCAGTCAAAGTCCATACTTCATTTTCATACATGGATCCTATCTCGGATTTCATGGCTTCTAGCCATTTGTCGGAATCCGGGCCCACCATCGCTTCTTCATAGTTCGAAGGTTCACCATTGTCTAACAACATGATTTCCAAGACAGGGTTGCCGTACCACTCTGGTGCGGAACGTGTCCTTGTGGACCTATGAAGTTTAGTAGCAACTTGATCTGAAGTTTCATGATCATCATCATTAACTTCCTCTCTAGTCGGTGCAGGAACCTCAGGAACATTTTCTTGAGTTGCGCCATTTTCTGGTTCAAGAGGTAATACTTCATCAAGTTCTACTTTCCTCCCACTTACTTCTTTCAAGAGAAACTCTTTCTCTAGAAAGGATCCATTCTTGGCAACAAAGATCTTGCCTTCGGATCTGAGGTAGAAGGTATACCCAATAGTTTCTTTAGGGTATCCTATGAAGACGCATTTTTCCGACTTGGGTTTGAGCTTTTCAGGTTGAAGTTTCTTGACATAAGCATCGCATCCCCAAACTTTTAGAAACGACAGCTTAGGTTTCTTCCCAAACCATAATTCATACGGTGTCGTCTCAACGGATTTCGACGGAGCCCTATTTAAAGTGAATGCGGCAGTCTCTAAAGCATAGCCCCAAAAAGATAGCGGTAAATCGGTAAGAGACATCATAGATCGCACCATATCTAATAGAGTGCGATTACGGCGTTCGGACACACCATTACGCTGAGGTGTTCCAGGCGGCGTGATTTGTGAAACTATTCCACATTTTCTTAAGTGTGTGCCAAACTCGTGACTCAAGTATTCTCCTCCACGATCTGGTCGCAGGAACTTGATTTTCCTGTCACGTTGATTCTCAACCTCACTCTGAAATTCCTTGATGTGACGCCCCCGATTTGACCATACACTAATCATGCACGCAAATGTGTACGATCAAGATCAAGGACTCACGGGAAGATATCACAACACAACTCTACAAAATAAAATAAGTCATACAAGCATCATATTACAAGCCAGGGGCCTCGAGGGCTCGAATACAAGAGCTCGATCATAGACGAGTCAGCGGAAGCAACAATATCTGAGTACAGACATAAGTTAAACAAGTTTGCCTTAAGAAGGCTAGCACAAACTGGGATACAGATCGAAAGAGGCGCAGGCCTCCTGCCTGGGATCCTCCTAACTACTCCTGGTCATCGTCAGCGGGCAGCACGTAGTAGTAGGCACCTCCGGTGTAGTAGGAGTCATCATCGACGGTGGTGTCTGGCTCCTGGGATCCAGCATCTGGTTGCGACAACCAGGTAGAAGGATAGAGGGAAGAGCAGGAGAAAGCAACCATGAGTACTCATCCAAAGTACTCGCAAGCAAGGAGCTACACTACATATGTATGCATTGGTATCAACTGGAATAATGCTATTATATGTGGACTGAACTGCAGAAAGCCGGGATAAGGGAGGATAGCTAGTCCTTTCGAAGACTATGCTTCTGGCAGCCTCGTCTTGCAGCATGTAGAAGAGAGTAGACTGAAGACCTCCAAGTAGCATCGTATAGCATAATCCTAACCGATGATCCTCCCCTCGTCGCCCTGTGAGAGAGCGATCACCGGTTGTATCTGGCACTTGGAAGGGTGTGTTTTATTAAGTATCCGGTTCTAGTTGCCATAAGGTCAAGGTACAACTCCAAGTTGTCCTGTTACCGAAGATCACGGCTATTCGAATAGATTTACTTCCCTGCAGGGGTGCACCACATAACCCAACACGCTCGATCCCATTTGGCCGGACACACTTTCCTGGGTCATACCCGGCCTCGGAAGATCAACACATCGCAGCCCTACCTAGGCACAACAAAGAGGTCAGCACCCCGGTCTAAATCCTATGGCGTAGGGGTCTGGGCCCATCGCCCATTGCACACCTGCACGTTGCGTACGCGGCCGGAAGCAGAACTAGCCCCCTTAATACAAGAGCAGGCTTACGGTCCAATCCGGCGCGCGCCACTCAGTCGCTGACGTCACGAAGGCTTCGGCTGATACCACGACGTCGAGTGCCCATAACTGTCCCCGCGTAGATGGTTAGTGCGTATAGGCCAGTAGCTAGACTCAGATCAAATACCAAGATCTCGTTAAACGTGTTAAGTATCCGCGAACACCGACCAGGGCCAGGCCCACCTCTCTCCTAGGTGGTCACAACCTGCCCCGTCGCTTCGCCACAAAGATCCACACAGAGGGCCGTTGGGACAAAGGTCCTTTCAGCCCCCAATCCGTGAATCACTAGCGGGTGCTCCACAAGCCGACCCGACTTTAGTCACCACATGTATCATGTATAAAGTATATAGTATATACCCGTGATCACCTCCCGAGTGATCACGGCCCGATAATATAGCATGGCAGACGGACAAGAATGTGTGGCCACTGATGATAATCTAGCATCCTATACTAAGCATTAGGATTGCAGGTAAAGGTAACAACAGTAGTAGCAAGGACAGGCTATGCATCAGAATAGGATTAATGGAAAGCAGTAACATGCTACACTACTCTAATGCAAGCAGTAGAGAAAAGAGTAGGCTATATCTGGTGATCAAAGGGGGGCTTGCCTGGTTGCTCTGGCAAGAGAGAGGGGTCGTCAACTCCGTAGTCGTACTGGGGGTCGCCGGCAGTCTCGGGGTCTACCGGAAAGAAGTAGTGGAGGGGAAACACAATAAATAACAGAGCAATCAAAGCATCACAAAGCATAACATGGCAATACGCGGTGCTAGGTGTGCCCTAACGCAACAGTATGTGGTACCGGCGAAAGGGGGAAACATCCGGGAAAATAACCCCGGTGTTTCGTGTTTTTGGACAGATGAATCGAAGGGGAAAAGTTGCGTGTTCTCTATGCTAGGGATGCGTGGTGGACGAACGGGCTGCGTATCCGGATTCGTCTTGTCGTTGTGAGCAACTTTCATGTACAAAGTTTTTCGATCGGAGTTACGGATTATTTTATATTAATTTTGAAAGCTTTAATCAATTTTGGAATTAACAGATTTTAATTAATTAGAAAAGGTAATTATTGGGTCAGCGTGACATCAGCATGATGTCAGCAGGTCTACAGGTTGACTAGGTCAACCCTGGCACGTGGGGCCTGTTCGTCATAGTCTCATGTTAATTAAACATGATTAAATAATTAACTAAATGATTAGGTTAATCTAATACAAGATTAATTAAGTTAATTAATTAATTAATTAATTAATATTTTTATCTATCATTATTTTTTTGATTTAGAAGTGGGGCCTGATGTCATAAACTACTTTTAGGAGGGGGTTAGCATTTAGGGGAATTAGTCCCTAATCCAACAGGGGCCAGCCCATTTGTCTCGCATGAGCAGGGGCACCGGCGGCATGAGGCAGAAGCCGACAGCGGCAGGCGCGACGAGCAGCGCTGGGTGCGGCCGGCGGCGGGCGGTCTGGGCACGCGGGTGTGGGATAGGGCGCAGCTAGGGCGGCGGCAGCAGCAGTAGTGAGCAGCCGCAGGAAGCAGCCGCAACACCTAGGAGTGGCGCGGCACGGCGCTAGCTGCAGAAGCAGTGCAAGCAGCGGGCAGGGGAGCAGCAAGCAGCTGCGGTTGCGGGCGTGCGCGAGACAAGGCGCCGGGTAGGGCCACGGCGAGCGTGGCGCGTTCAGCACAGGGGGAGAGGGAGCACGGGGCGGTGCTCACATTCGATGCAGGGAAGGGGGCGGCGTGGCTCGATGGCGTCCGACGAGGAGGAGGATGGGGACGAGCGACGGTGGGGGAGGAGATTCGGCGATGAAGCGGTCCGGCGAGGCGGCTTCGGGCGACGGCGAGGTTCGGCAGCGTCGGGGCATCAAAGCCGGCGAGGTAGCTCTGGTTGGCGGCGAGGCGCGGTCGGAGGGCAACGAGGCGCCAGGCTCGGGTGCCAGCGTGGACGACGATGGGGAGGAGGTTTGCTCCAACGCTACTGGAGGAGGCCAAGCAGGGGAGGCAGCGGCGCCATGGCCCTCCGCTGAGCAGAGGATGGCACGAGGAGCTCCTCTCCCTGGCGCGATATGTGCGTGCAGGTGTGGGAGTGGACAAGGGAAAGCGAGGGAGGGAGAGAAGGGGATCGAGCATAGCGCTCTGTGATGCACGCGCACGCGTGTGTGTGTGGCGGCGCACGGGAGGGAGTCGAGGGAGACATGAGGGGAAGTGGGAATCGTGGGATGGATCGAGGGTTAGGGTTCGGTGGGTGAGGGGATAAGGGGAGTGAGGGGGCCGGCCCGGGCCGCTTTGGCTAGCTAGCTGGGCCAGTTGGCCCAGCGCGGGGGGTGCTTCTTTTCCTTTTTTTTGCTTTAGTTTTTATATATTTTCTCTTTTCTGTTTTATTTTTATTCAAGTGTTATGAAATACAAAAGTTAAAGCTAAATTAATATTATTAACTATATCTCTGACATAAATAATTTGGCACTTTAAATAAGTATGTTGTATTTGTTTAATACTTAAAGGGCATTTAATTATTTGTTGTAACAACGTGTTAATTAATTTAGTCCATCTAACTATTTTATAAAAAGATGATTTCTCCACCACAATTACCTATGATTTATATGCCGCATTTCGAACATTTTTGTTTTAATATTTGAAAACTTTTGTGGTTTGCCTTTAACTTAAATTTGAATTTGAATCGTTTTGAACTAACGCGAGACTAACAATAGTAACCGTGGTGACGTAGCATCATTAACGTGGGATTACTGTAGCCTAATTATCCGGGCGTCACACTTGAACTTTTTAAAGGTCTCAGACTTGTGTTTCATTAAGTAGACATACCCATATCTACTCAAGTCATCAGTGAGGGTGAGAACATAACGATAGCCACCGCGAGCCTCAACACTCATTGGACCGCACACATCAGTATGTATGATTTCCAATAAGTTGGTTGCTCGCTCCATTGTTCCTGAGAATGGAGTCTTGGTCATTTTACCCATGAGGCATGGTTCGCACGTGTCAAATGATTCGTAATCAAGAGACTCTAAAAGTCCATCAGCATGGAGCTTCTTCATGCGTTTGACACCTATGTGACCAAGGCGGTAGTGCCACAAGTATGTGGGACTATCATTATCAATCTTGCATCTTTTGGTACTCACACTATGAACATGTGTAGTATTACGCTCGAGATTCATTAAGAATAAACCATTCACCATCGGAGCATGACCATAAAACATATCTCTCATATAAATAGAACAACCATTATTCTCGGATTTAAATGAGTAGCCATCTCGAATTAAACGAGATCCTGATACAATGTTCATGCTCAAAGCTGGCACTAAATAACAATTATTAAGGTTTAAAACTAATCCCGAAGGTAAATGTAGAGGTAGCGTGCCGACGGTGATCACATTGACCTTGGAACCATTCCCGACGCGCATCGTCACCTCGTCCTTCGCCAGTCTCTGCTTATTCCACAGCTCCTGTTTTGAGTTACAAATGTGAGCAACCGCACCGGTATCAAATACCCAGGAGCTACTACGAGTACTGGTAAGGTACACATCAATTACATGTATATCACATATACCTTTCGTGATGCCGGCCTTCTTGTCCGCTAAGTATTTGGGGCAGTTCCGCTTCCAGTGACCACTTCCCTTGCAATAAAAGCACTCAGTCTCGGGCTTGGGTCCATTCTTTGGCTTCTTCCCGGCAGCTTGCTTGCCGGGCGCGGCAACTCCCTTGCTGTCCTTCTTGAAGGCTTTCTTATCCTTGCCCTTCTTGAACTTAGTGGTTTTATTCACCATCAACACTTGATGTTCCTTTTGACTTCTACCTCTGCTGATTTCAGCATTGCAAATACTTCAGGAATGGTCTTTTCCATCCCTTGCATATTGAAGTTCATCACAAAGCTCTTGTAGCTCGGTGGAAGCGACTGAAGGATTCTGTCAATGACCGCGTCATCCGGGAGATTAACTCCCAGCTGAGTCAAGCGGTTATGTAACCCAGACATAGTGAGTATGTGCTCACTGACAGAACTGTTTTCCTCCATCTTACAGCCGAAGAACTTTTAGGAGACTTGATATCTGTCGACCCGGGCATGAGCTTGGAAAACCATTTTCAGCTCTTCAAACATCTCATATGCTCCGTGTCTCTCAAAACGCTTTTGGAGCCCCGGCTCTAAGCTGTAAAGCATGCCGCACTGAACGAGGGAGTAGTCATCGGTACATGCCTGCCAAGCGTTCATAATGTCTTGTTCTGCAGGGAGAACAGGTGCGTCACCTAGCGGTGCTTGTAGGACATAATCTTTCTTGGCAGCTATGAGGATGATCCTCAGGTTCCGGACCCAGTCTGTGTAGTTGCTGCCATCGTCTTTCAGCATGGTTTTCTCTAGGAACGCGTTGAAGTTGAGGACTACGTTGGCCATTTGATCTACAAGACATATTGTAAAAATTTAGACTAAGTTCATGATAATTAAGTTCATCTAATCAAATTATTCAATGAACTCCCACTTAGATAGACATCCCTCCAGTAATCTAAGTATAACATGATCCGAGTTAACTAGGCCGTGTCCGATCATCACGTGAGACGGACTAGTCAACATCGGTGAACATCTTCATGTTGATCGTATCTTCTATACGACTCATGCTCGACCTTTCGGTCTTCTGTGTTCCGAGGCCATGTCTGTACATGCTAGGCTCGTCAAGTCAACCTAAGTGTTTGCATGTGTAAATCTGTCTTACACCCGTTGTATGTGAACGTTGGAATCTAACACCCGATCATCACGTGGTGCTTCGAAACAACGAACTGTCGCAACGGTGCACAGTTAGGGGGAACACTTTCTTGAAATTATTATGAGGGGTCATCTTATTTACTACCGTCATTCTAAGTAAACAAGATGCAGAAACATGATAAACATCACATGCAATCAAATAATAAAAGTGACATGATATGGCCAATATCACATAGCTCCTTTGATCTCCATCTTGGGGCTCCATGATCATCTTGTCACCAGCATGACACCATGATCTCCATCATCATGATCTCCATCATCGTGTCTCCATAAAGTTGCTCGCCAACTATTACTTCTACTACTATGGCTAACATGTTTAGCAATAAAGTAAAGTAATTTACATGGCGTTTCTCAATGACACGCAGGTCATACAAAAAAATAAAGACAACTCCTATGGCTCCTGCCGGTTGTCATACTCATCGACATGCAAGTCGTGATTCCTATTACAATAGCATGAACATATCATACATCACATATATATCATTCATCATTCATCACAACTTTGGCCATATCACATCACAGAACACTTGCTGCAAAAACAAGTTAGATGTCCTCTAATTGTTGTTGCAAGTTTTACGTGGCTGCAATAGGGTTCTAGCAAGAACGTTTCTTACCTACGTGAAAGCCACAACGTGATTTGTCAACTTCTATTTACCCTTCATAAGGACCCTTTTCTTCGAATCCGCTCCAACTAAAGTGGGAGAGACAGACACCCGCCAGCCACCTTATGCAACTTGTGCATGTTAGTCGGTGGAACCGGTCTCACGTAAGCGTACGTGTAAGGTTGGTCCGGGCCGCTTCATCCCACAATACTGCTGAAGCAAGATAAGACTAGTAGCGGCAAGAAAGTTGACAACATCTACGCCCACAACAAATTGTGTTCTACTCGTGCAAAGAGAACTACGCATAGACCTATCTCATGATGCCACTGTTGGGGAACGTTGCAGAAAACAAAAATTTCCTACGGTTTCACCAAGATCCATCTATGAGTTCATCTAACAACGAGTGATCGGATGCATCTACATACCTTTGTAGATCGCGAGCGGAAGCGTTCAAAGAACAGGGATGAGGGAGTCGTACTCGACATGATCCAAATCACCGGAGATCCTAGCGCCGAACGGACGGCACCTCCGCGTTCAACACACGTACGGTCAGCGTGACGTCCCCTTCTTCTTGATCCAGCAAGGGGCAAGGAGAGGTTGAGGAAGATGGCTCCAGCAGCAGCACGACGGCGTGGTGGTGATGAAGCTGCAGTACTCCGGCAGGGCTTCGCCAAGCTCTTTGGAGGAGGAGGATGTGTTGGAGAGGGAGAGGGAGGCACCAAAGGCAAAGGTAAGAGGTCCCCCATCCCCCCCACTATATATAGGGGGGCCTAGGGGGGCGGCGGCCAAGGGGTGGGAGGGCTTGCCCCCCAAGCAAGGGGGCGCCCCCCTTTAGGGTTTCCCCCACCCTAGGCACATGGGCCCTAGGGGAAGTGGCGCCCCAGCCCACTTTGGGCTGGATCCCTTCCCACTTCAGCCCATGGGGCCCTCCGAGATAGGTGGCCCCACCCGGTGGACCCCCGGGACCCTTCCGGTGGTCCCGGTACAATACCGGTGACCCCGAAACTTGTCCCGACGGCCGAAATAGCACTTCCTATATATAATTCTTTACCTCCGGACCATTCCAGAACTCCTCGTGACGTCCGGGATCTCATCCGGGACTCCAAACAGCTTTCGGGTTACTGCATATACATATCCCTACAACCCTAGCGTCACCGAACCTTAAGTGTGCAGACCCTATGGGTTAGGGAGACATGTAGACATGACCGAGATTGCTCTCCGGTCAATAACCAACAGCGGGATCTGGATACCCATGTTGTCTCCCACATGCTCCTCGATGATCTCATCGGATGAACCACGATGTCGAGGATTCAAGCAACCCCGTATACAATTCCCTTCGTCAATCGGTATGTTACTTGCCCGAGATTCGATCGTCGGTATCCCAATACCTCGTTCAATCTCGTTACCGGCAAGTCACTTTACTCGTACCATAATGCATGATCCCGTGACCAGACACTTGGTCACTTTGAGCTCATTATGATGATGCATTACCGAGTGGGCCCAGTGATACCTCTCTGTCATACGGAGTGACAAATCCCAGTCTTGATCTGTGTCAACCCAACAGACACTTTCGGAGATACCCGCAGTATACCTTTATAGTCACCCAGTTACGTTGTGATGTTTGGTACACCCAAAGCACTCCTACGGTATCCGGGAGTTACACGATCTCATGGTCTAAGGAAAGGATACTTGACATTGGAAAAACTCTAGCGAACGAACTATACGATCTTATGCTATGTTTAGGATTGGGTCTTGTCCATCACATCATTCTCGTTATCAATGACATCCAATGTCCATAGTCAGGAAACCATGACTATCTGTTGATCAACGAGCTAGTCAACTAGAGGCTTACTAGGGACATGTTGGTGTCTATTATTCACACATGTATTACGATTTCTGGATAACACAATTATAGCATGAATAAAGACAATTATCTTGAACAAGGAAATATAATAATAATGCTTTTATTATTGCCTCTAGGGCATATTTCCAACAGTTTGTTATGCATAGTGACATGGTTTTGATATCCATCCCCATCGGCCCTCGTCCGGGTTATGATTCGGATGTGGTATATTCTCTTTTAAAACTATTCATTGCATTTCATGTTTATGACAAATTATGCCCATCAAGTTGACATAGATATTTGTCTATAGGAGGTAGTTGAACCCGAAATTCCAACCGACCCTATTGTCGAGAGGTTAAATTTAGTTGAAAGAGAAAACGGGGATTTGAAGGAAAAATTGAGAAGAATTGAGGGGGAGAAGATGGAATTGGAGTTGCATGTTGCCGATGTCGTCGATGATCACAAGATTAAGATGGAGAAAATGCGCTTGAAGATTAGAAAGATTAGAAAATATGCCATTCATAGTGAGGCTTGGTATCATTATGCTGTTGGATCAATTGTTACCTTAGTTGCGATCTTGATCACATTTGTTGTTGCATTGAAGTGTTGTATGCTCTTTATGTATGAACTTTATGTATTGTATTAATTTGATGTTTTCAGTGCTGTGTATTGAAGATGAGCCGGCAATGGATGTATGATGACTGATGCTCTCCCGAGTTCATTAATGGCGTGCATACTTTTCTGCTTGCGGCTGAGGCAAACAAGCGAGCAGATGGTTTTATGCATTGTCCATGTGCTGGCTGTAAGAATGGTCACAATTACTCTACGTCAAGAACTATTCACGTCCACCTGTTTGAGTCCGGTTTCATGCCCCACTATAATGTTTGGACCAAGCATGGAGAAAGAGGGGTTATGATGGAAGACAATGAAGAAGAAGAGGACGACGACAGCTATCCTGGCCATGGGTTCCCTGAATACGATGATACAACAATGAGGGAAGAATCTGAGCCGGTAATGCGGGAAGAAGCTGAGCCGCAATGTGGGAAGAAGCTGAAGAAGAGGCATCGGATGAGCCCGTTGATGATCTAGGTCGGGCCATTGCCGATGCAAAGAGAAACTGCGCAAGTGATTTGGAGAAGAAGAAGTTGCAGCGCATGTTAGAGGATCACAAAAAATTGTTGTACCCGAATTGCGAAGGTGACAAGAAAAAGCTGGGCACCACACTGGAATTGCTGCAATGGAAGGCGGAGAATGGTGTATCTGACAAGGGATTTAGAAAGTTGCTGGTAATGATAAAGGATATGCTTCCAAAGGACAACGAATTGCCCGAGAGTACGTACCAAGCAAAGAAGGTTATCTGCCCTCTAGGGTTAGAGGTGCAGAAGATACATGCATGCCCTAATGATTGCATCCTCTACCGCCATGAGTACGAGGATTTGAACGCTTGCCCGGTATGCAGTGCATTGCGCTATAAGATCAGCCGCGATGACCCTGGTGATGTCGAGGACGAGCGCCCCAGGAAGAAGATTCCTGCCAAGGTGATGTGGTATGCTCCTATAATACCACGGTTGAAACGTTTCTTCCAAAACAAAGAGCATGCCAAGGCGATGCGATGGCACAGAGAAGACCGTAAGAAAGACGGCAAGTTGAGAGTACCCGCTGACGGGTCGCAATGGAGAAAAATCGAAAGAAAGTACGGGAAGGAGTTTGCAGATGATGCAAGGAACGTATGGTTTGTTCTAAGCGTAGATGGCATTAATCCTTTTGGGGAGCAGAGAAGCAACCATAGCACCTGGCCTGTGACTCTATGTTTGTATAACCTTCCTCCTTGGTTGTGCATGAAGCGGAAGTTCATTATGATGCCAGTGCTCATCCAAGGCCCTAAGCAACCCGGCAACGACATTGATGTGTACCTAAGGCCATTAGTTGAAGAACTCTTACAACTGTGGAATGGAACAGGTGTACGTGCGTGGGATGAGCACATGGGGGAAGAATTTGACCTACAGGCGTTGCTGTTCGTGACCATCAATGATTGGTATGCTCTCAGTAACCTTTCAGGACAGACAAACAAGGGATACCGCGCATGCACGCACTGTTTGGACGATACCGACAGTATATATTTGGCTAATTGTAAGAAGAATGTGTACATGGGACATCGTCGATTTCTTCCGAGCAGGCATCCCGTAAGAAAGAAAGGCAAGCATTTCTCCGATGAGGCGGATCACCGGACAAAGCCTCGCCACCGTACTGGTGCTGATGTACATGATATGGTCAAGGATTTGAAGGTGGTCTTTGGAAAGGGTCCTGGTGGACAACCTGTTCCGAATGACGCTGACGGACGCGCACCCATGTGGAAGAAGAAATCTATATTTTGGGACCTGCCCTATTGGAAAGACCTAGAGGTCCGCTCCGCAATCGACGTGATGCACGTGACGAAGAATCTTTGTGTGACCCTGCTTGGCTTCTTGGGCGTGTATGGGAAGACAAAAGATACACCTGAGGCACGGGAGGACCAGCAACGTATGCACGAAAAAGACGGCATACATCAGGGTCATGCAAGCTACGCTCTTACCAAAGAAGAGAAGGAAATCTTCTTTGAATGCCTGCTTAGTATTAAGGTACCGTCTGGCTTCTCGTCGAATATAAAGGGAATAATAAACATGGCAGAGAAAAAGTTCTAGAACCTAAAGTCTCATGACTGCCACGTGATTATGACGCAACTGCTTCCGGTTGCATTGAGGGGGCTTCTACCGGAAAACGTTCGATTAGCCATTATGAAGCTATGTGCATTTCTCAATGCAATCTCTCAGAAGGTAATCGATCCAGAAATCATACCAAGGTTAGAGAATGATTTGGTGCAATGTCTTGTAAGTTTCGAGTTGGTGTTCCCACCATCCTTCTTCAACATCATGACGCACGTCCTAGTTCACCTATGCGAAGAGATTAACGTTTTGGGTCCTGTATTTCTACACAATATGTTCCCCTTTGAGAGGTTCATGGGAGTCTTAAAGAAATATGTTCATAACCGTGCTAGGCCAGAAGGAAGCATCTCCAAGGACCATGAAAATGAGGAGGTCATTGAGTTTTGTATTGACTTTATTCTTGACCTTAAGCCGATTGGTGTTCCTGAATCGCGGCATAAGGGCAGACTGGATGGAAAAGGTGTTGGGTTTCGTAGTAATTTCAAAAAATTTCCTACGCTCACGCAAGATCATGGTGATGCATAGCAACGAGAGGGGAGAGTGTGATCTACGTACCCTTGTAGATCGACAACGGAAGCGTTTGGTTGATGTAGTCGTACGTCTTCACGGCCCGACCGATCAAGCACCGAAACTACGGCACCTCCGAGTTTTAGCACACGTTCAGCTCGATGACGATCCCCGGACTCCGATCCAGCAAAGTGTCGGGGAAGAGTTCCGTCAGCACGACGGCGTGGTGACGATCTTGATGTACTGCCGCAGGGCTTCGCCTAAGCACCGCTACAATATTATCGAGGACTATGGTGGCTGGGGGCGCCGCACACGGCTAAGAATTAGATCACGAAGATGAACTTCTGTGTCTCTGGGGTGCCCCTGCCTCCGTATATAAAGGACCAAGAGGGGGAGGCCGGCCAGCCACATAGGGCGCGCCAGGAGGAGTCCTACTCCCTCCGAGAGTAGGACTTCTCCCCCAATCCTAGTTGGAATAGGACTCGTGAGGTGGGAAAAGAGAGAGAGAGAAGGAAGGGGGCGCCGGCCCCCTCTCTCCTTGTCCTATTCGGACTAGGGGGGAGGGGCGCGTGGCCTAGCCCTGGCCGCCTCTCCTCTTCTTCCACTAAGGACAATTAAGGCCCATGTAGCTCCCGGGGGGTTCCGGTAACCTCCCGGTACTCCGGTAAAATCCCGATTTCACCCGGAACACTTCCGATATCCAAACATAGGCTTCCAATATATCAATCTTTATGCCTCGACCATTTCGAGACTCCTCGTCATGTCCGTGATCACATCCGGGACTCCGAACAAACTTCGGTACATCAAAATGCATAAACTCATAATATAATTGTCATCGTAACCTTAAGCGTGCAGACCCTACGGGTTCGAGAACAATGTAGACATGACCGAGACATGTCTCCGGTCAATAACCAATAGCGGAACATGGATGCTCATATTGGCTCCTACATATTCTACGAAGATCTTTATCGGTCAGACCGTATAACAACATACGTTGTTCCCTTTGTCATCGGTATGTTACTTGCCCGAGATTCGATCATCGGTATCCTATACCTAGTTCAATCTCGTTACCGACAAGTCTCTTTACTCGTTCTGTAATACATCATCCCGCAACTAACTCATTAGTTGCAATGCTTGCAAGGCTTAAGTGATGTGCATTACCAAGAGGGCCTAGAGATACCTCTCCGACAATCGGAGTGACAAATCCTAATCTCGAAATACGCCAACCCAACATGTACCTTTGGAGACACCTGTAGAGCACCTTTATAATCACCCAGTTACGTTGTGATGTTTGGTAGCACACAAAGTGTTCCTCCGGCAAACGGGAGTTGCATAATCTCATAGTCATAGGAACATGTATAAGTCATGAAGAAAGCAATAGCAACATACTAAACGATCGGGTGCTAAGCTAATGGAATGGGTCATGTCAATCAGATCATTCACCTAATGATGTGATCCCGTTAATCAAATAACAACTCTTTGTCCATGGTTAGGAAACATAACCATCTTTGATTAACGAGCTAGTCAAGTAGAGGCATACTAGTGACACTCTGTTTGTCTATGTATTCACACATGTATTATGTTTCCGGTTAATACAATTCTAGCATGAATAATAAACATTTATCATGAAATAAGGAAATAAATAATAAATTTATTATTGCCTCTAGGGCATATTTCCTTCAGTCTCCCACTTGCACTAGAGTCAATAATCCAGATCACATCACCATGTGATTAACATCGATAGTTCACATTATCATGTGATTAACACCCATAGTTCACATCGCCATGTGACCAACACCCAAAGGGTTTACTAGATTCAGTAATCTAGTTCACATCGCTATGTGATTAACACCCAAAGAGTACTAAGGTGTGATCATGTTTTGCTTGTGAGAGAATCTTAGTCAACGGGTCTGCCACATTCAGATCCGCATGTATTTTGCAAATTTCTATGTCAACAATGCTCTACATGGAGCTACTCTAGCTAATTGCTCCCACTTTCAATATGTATCTAGACCGAGACTTAGAGTCATCTAGATTAGTGTCAAAACTTGCATCGGCGTAACCCTTTACGACGAACCTTTTTTCACTTCCATAATCGAGAAACATATCCTTATTCCACTAAGGATAATTTTGACCGTTGTCCAGTGATCTACTCCTAGATCACTATCGTACTCCCTTGCCAAACTCAGTGGTAGGGCATACAATAGATCTGCTATACAGCATGGCATACTTTATAGAACCTATGAACAAGGCATAGGGAATGACATTCATTCTCTTTCTATCTTCTGCCGTGGTCGGGCTTTGAGTCTTACTCAATTTCACACCTTGTAACATAGGCAAGAAACTCTTTCTTTGACTGTTCCATTTTGAACTACTTCAAAATCTTGTCAAGGTATGTATTTATTGAAAAAACATATCAAGCGTCTTGATCTATCTCTATAGATCTTGATGCTGAATATGTAAGCAACTTCACCGAGGTCTTTCTTTGAAAAAATCCTTTCAAACACTCCTTTATGCTTTGCAGAATAATTCTACATTATTTCCGATCAACAATATGTCATTCACATATACTTATCAGAAATGCTGTAGTGCTCCCACTCACTTTCTTGTAAATATAGGCTTCACCGCAAGTCTGTATAAAACTATATGCTTTGATCAACTTATCAAAGCGTATATTCCAACTCCGAGATGCTTACACCAGTCCACAGATGGATCGCTGGAGTTTGCACATTTTGTTAACACCTTTAGGATTGACAAAAACTTCTGGTTACATCATATACAACTCTTCTTTAAGAAATCCATTAAGGATTGCAGTTTTGTTATCCATTTGCCAGATTTCATAAAATGCGGCAATTGCTAACATGATTCGGACAGATTTAAGCATAGATACGAGTGAGAAACTCTCATCGTAGTCAACACCTTGAACTTGTCGAAAACCTTTTGCGACAATTCTAGCTTTGTAGATAGTAACACTACTATCAGCGTCCGTCTTCCTCTTGAAGATCCATTTATTTTCTCTGGCTTGCCGATCATCGGGCAAGTCAACCAAAGTCCATACTTTGTTCTCATACATGGATCCCATCTCAGATTTCATGGCCTCAAGCCATTTTGCGGAATCTGGGCTCATCATCGCTTCCTCATAGTTCATAGGTTCGTCATGGTCTAGTAACATAACTTCCAGAACAAGATTACCGTACCACTCTGGTGTGGATCTCACTCTAGTTTACCTACGAGATTCGATAGTAACTTGATCTGAAGTTACATGATCATCATCATTAGCTTCCTCACTAATTGGTGTAGTAGTCACAGGAACAGATTTCTGTGATGAACTACTTTCCAATAAGGGAGAAGGTACAATTACCTTATCAAGTTCTACTTTCCTCCCACTCATTTCTTTTGAGATAATCTCCTTCTCTAGAAAGGATCCATTCTTAGCAACAAATGTCTTGCATTCGGATCTATGATAGAAGGTGTACCCAACTGTCTCCTTTGGGTATCCTATGAAGACATATTTCTCCGATTTGAGTTTGAGCTTATCGAGATGAAACTTTTTCACATAAGCATCACAACTCCAAATTTTAAGAAATGACAGCTTAGGTTTTCTTGCCAAACCATAGTTCACACGGTGTCGTCTCAACGGATTTAGATGGTGCCCTCTTTAACGGAATGCAGCTATCTCTAATGCATAACCCCAAAACGATATGGTAGATCGGTAAGAGACATCATAGATCGCACTATATCTAATAAAGTACGGTTATAACGTTCGGACACACCATTACACTATGGTGTTCCAGGTGGCGTGAGTAGTGAAAATATTTCACATTGTTTTAATTGAAGACCAAACTCGTAACTCAAATATTTTACCTCTGCGATCATATCGTAGAAACTTTTATTTTCTTGTCACGATGATTTTCCACTTCACTCTGAAATTCTTTGAACTTTTCAAATGTTTCAGACTTATGTTTCATCAAGCAGATATACCCATATCTGCTCAAATCATATGTGAAGGTCAGAAAATAACGATACCCGCCGCGAGCTTCAACACTCATCGGATCGCATACGTTAGTATGTATTATTTCCAATAAGTCAGTTGCTCACTCCATTGTTCCGGAGAACGGAGTCTTTAGTCATCTTGCCCATAAGGCATGGTTCGCAAGCACCAAGTGATTCATAATCAAGTGATTCCAAAATCCCATCAGCATGGAGTTTCTTCATGCGCTTTACACCAATATGACCTAAACGGCAGTGCCACAAATAAGTTGCACTATCATTATTAACTTCGCATCTTTTGGTTTCAATATTATGAATATGTGTATCACTACGATCGAGATCCAATGAACTTGTTTCATTGGGTGTATGACCATCGAAGGTTTTATTCATGTAAACAGAACAACAATTATTCTCTAACTTTAATGAATAACCGTATTGCAATAAACATGATCAAATCATATTCATGCTCAACGCAAAAACCAAATAACACTTATTTAGGTTCAACACTAATCCCGAAAGTATAGGGGAGTGTGCGATGATGATCATATCAATCTTGGAACTACTTCCAACACACAACGTCACTTCACCCTTAACTAGTCTCTGATTATTCTGCAACTCCTGTTTCGAGTTACTACTCTTAGCAATTGATCCAGTATCAAATACTGAGGGGTTGCTATAAACACTAGTAAAGTACACATCAATAACATGTATATCAAATATACTTTTGTTCACTTTGCCATCCTTCTTATCCGCCAAATACTTGGGGCAGTTTCGCTTCCAGTGACCAGCCCCTTTGCAGTAGAAGCACTTAGTCTCAGGCTTAGGACTAGACTTGGGCTTCTTCACTTGAGCAGCAACTTGCTTGCCATTCTTCTTGAAGTTCCCCTTCTTCCCTTTGCCCTTTTCTTGAAACTAGTGATCTTGTCAACCATCAACACTTGATGCTCTTTCTTGATTTCTACCTTCATCGATTTCATCATCATGAAAAGCTCGGGATTCGTTTTCGTCATCCCTTGCATACTATAGTTCATCACAAAGTTCTACTAACTTGGTGATGGTGACTAGAGAATTCTGTCAATCACTATCTTATCTGGAAGATTAACTCCCACTTGATTCAAGCGATTGTAGTACCCAGACAATCCGAGGACATGCTCACTAGTTGAGCGATTCTCCTCCATCTTTTAGCTATAGAACTTGTTGGGGACTTCATATCTCTCAACTCGGGTATTTGCTTGAAATATTAACTTCAACTCCTGGAACATCTCATATGTTCCATGACGTTCAAAACGTCTTTGAAGTCCCAATTCTAAGCCATTAAGCATGGTGCACTAAACTATCAAGTAGTCATCATATTGAGCTCGCCAAACGTTCATAATGTCTGCATCTGCTCCTGCAATAGGTCCGTCACCTAGAGGTGCATCAAGGACATAATTCTTCTGTGCAGCAATGAGGATAAACCTCAGATCATGGATCCAATCCGCATCATTGCTACTAACATCTTTCAACACAATTTTCTCTAGGAACATATCAAAATAAACACAGGGAAGCAACAATGCGAGCTATTGATCTACAACATAATTTGCAAAATACTACCAGGACTAAGTTCATGATAAATTTAAGTTCAATTAATCATATTACATAAGAACTCCCACTTAGATAGACATCCCTCTAATCCTCTAAGTGATCACGTGATCCAAATCAACTAAACCATGTCCGATCATCACGTGAGATGGAGCAGTTTCATTGGTGAACATCACTATGTTGATCATATCTACTATATGATTCACGCTCGACCTTTCGGTCTCTGTGTTCCGAGGCCATATCTGTATATGCTTGGCTCGTCAAGTATAACCTGAGTATTCCGCGTGTGCAACTGTTTTGCATCCATTGTATTTGAACGTAGAGCCTATCACACCCGATCATCACGTGGTGTCTCAGCACGAAGAACTTTCGCAACGGTGCATACTCGGGGAGAACACTTCTTGATAATTAGTGAGAGATCATCTTAAAATGCTACCGTCAAACTAAGCAAAAATAAGATGTATAAAAGATAAACATCATATGCAATCAAAATATGTGACATGATATGGCCATCATCATCTTGCTTCTTTGATCTCCATCTCCAAAGTACTGTCATGATCTATATCGTCACCAGCATGACACCATGATCTCCATCATCTTGATCTATATCAATGTGTCATCACGTGGTCGTCTCGCCAACAATTGCTCTTGCAACTATTGCTATCGCATAGCGATAAAGTAAAGCAGTTATTGGGCACTTGCATCTTATGCAATAGAGAGACAACCATAAGGATTTTGCCAGTTGCCGATAACTTCAACAAAACATGATCATCTCATACAACAACTTATATCTCATCACGTCTTGACCATATCACATCACAACATGCCCTGCAAAAACAAGTTAGACGTCCTCTACTTTGTTGTTGCAAGTTTTACATGGCTGCTACGGGCTTAGCAAGAACCGTTCTTACCTACGCATCAAAAACCACAATGATAGTTTGTAAAGTTGGTGCTGTTTTAACCTTCACAAGGACCGGGCGTAGCCACACTCGGTTCAACTAAAGTTGGAGAAACTGACACCCGCCAGCCACCTGTGTGCAAAGCACGTCGGGAGCACCGGTCTCGCGTAAGCGTACGCGTAATGTCGGTCCGGGCCGCTTTATCCAACACTACCGCCGAACCAAAGTATGACATGCTAGTAAGCAGTACGACTTATATCGCCCACAACTCACTTGTGTTCTACTCGTGCATATAACATCAACATATAAAACCTAGGCTCGGATGCCACTGTTGGGTTTCGTAGTAATTCCAAAAAAAATTCCTACGCTCACGCAAGATCATGGTGATGCATAGCAACGAGAGGGGAGAGTGTGATCTACGTACCCTTGTAGATCGACAATGGAAGTGTTTGGTTGATGTAGTCGTACGTCTTCACAGCCCGACCGATCAAGCACCAAAACTACGGCACCTCCGAGTTTTAGCACACGTTCAGCTCGATGACGATCCCCGGACTCCGATCCAGCAAAGTGTCGGGGAAGAGTTCCGTCAGCACGACGGCGTGGTGACGATCTTGATGTACTACTGCCGCAGGGCTTCGCCTAAGCACCGCTACAATATTATCGAGGACTATGGTGGCTGGGGGCGCGGCACACGGCTAAGAATTAGATCACGAAGATCAACTTCTGTGTCTCTGGGGTGCCCCTGCCTCCGTATATAAAGGACCAAGAGGGGGAGGCCGGCCGGCCACATAGGGCGTGCCAGGAGGAGTCCTACTCCCTCCGGGAGTAGGACTTCTCCCCCAATCCTAGTTGGAATAGGACTCGCGAGGTGGGAAAAGAGAGAGAGAAGGAAGGGGGCGCCGGCCCCCTCTATCCTTGTCCTATTCGGACTAGGGGGAGGGGCGCGCGGCCCAGCCCTGGCCGCCTCTCCTCTTCTTCCACTAAGGCCCATTAAGGCCCATGTAGCTCCCGGGGGGTTCCGGTAACCTCCCGGTACTCCGGTAAAATCCCGATTTCACCCGGAACACTTCCGATATCCAAACATAGGCTTCCAATATATCAATCTTTATGTCTCGACCATTTCAAGACTCCTCGTCATGTCCGTGATCACATCCGGGACTCCTAACAAACTTCGATACATCAAAATGCATAAACTCATAATATAACTGTCATCGTAACCTTAAGCGTGTGGACCCTACGGGTTCGAGAACAATGTAGACATGACCGAGACATGTCTCCGGTCAATAACCAATAGCGAAACCTGGATGCTCATATTGGCTCCCACATATTCTATGAAGATCTTTATCGGTCAGACCGCATAACAACATACGTTGTTCCCTTTGTCATCGGTATGTTACTTGCCCGAGATTCGATCGTCGGTATCCTATACCTAGTTCAATCTCGTTACCGGCAAGTCTCTTTACTCGTTCTGTAATACATCATCCCGCAACTAACTCATTAGTTCCAATGCTTGCAAGGCTTAAGTGATGTGCATTACCGAGAGGGCCCAGAGATACCTCTCTGACAAACGGAGTGACAAATCCTAATCTCGAAATACGCCAACCCAACATGTACCTTTGGAGACACCTGTAGAGCACCTTTATAATCACCCAGTTACGTTGTGACGTTTGGTAGCACACAAAGTGTTCCTCTGGCAAACGGGAGTTGCATAATCTCATAGTCATAGGAACATGTATAAGTCATGAAGAAAGCAATAGCAACATACTAAACGATCGGGTGCTAAGCTAATGGAATGGGTCATGTCAACCAGATCATTCACCTAATGATGTGATCCCGTTAATCAAATAACAACTCTTTGTCCATGGTTAGGAAACATAACCATCTTTGATTAACGAGCTAGTCAAGTAGAGGCATACTAGTGACACTCTGTTTGTCTATGTATTCACACATGTATTATGTTTCCGGTTAATACAATTCTAGCATGAATAATAAACATTTATCATGAAATAAGGAAATAAATAATAACTTTATTATTGCCTCTAGGGCATATTTCCTTCAAAAGGCACGCTAGGAGGGGAACAAATAATATGTATGGACGGACATTCTCTAACTGAAGCACACTACACGGTTCTATAGAATTCCGCCTTGGTGGCTCCGTATATGGATGAGCACAAGAATTTGCTACGCTCCAAACACCCGGAGCGGTCTGATGACTGGATTACACATGAACAAACCAGGAGTTTCGCCAGCTGGTTGCAAACACGTACCATGCATGACACCTCTATTGAAGATGACCTGTACTTGCTGTCCCAGTTACCATCTTCGAATATAATGACTTTCAAAGGGTACGAGATAAATGGTAATACATTTTACACGATCGCCCAAGATAAGAAGAGCACCAACCAAAACAGTGGTGTCTGCTTTGATGCAGAAACCAAGACAGGAAAATAAACATATTATGGTTATATACAGGACATATGGGAACTTGACTATCGACGTGGTTTGAAGGTCCCTTTGTTTCGGCGCAAATGGGTCAATATGACACGAGGCGGGGTAACGGAAGACCCGCAGTACGGAATGACAACAGTGGATCTCAACAATCTTGCGTATGCAGACGAACCATTCATCCTAGCCAATGATGTGGCACAGGTTTTCTATGTGAAGGACATGTCTACCAAGCCAAGAAAACAAAAAGATAAGGAAGCGAATGCATCGTACGATGAGCCAAAGCGGCACATAGTTCTTTCTGGGAAGAGAAACATCATGGGAGTGTATGACAAGACAGACATGTCAGAAGATTATGAAAAGTTTGATGAAATTGCTCCATTCACAGTGAATATTGACCCGACCATCCCGTTAAATGATGAAGATTTTCCATGGTTACGGCGCAAAGGGACACACGCGAAGAAAAAGTTTCACACCCAAAGATCTGGGATGTGATCGGCTTCACTATCATCACTTTCTTCTGTGTTTCACACCCAGGAGGGAATCTCTGTAATAGTTAGGGTAGTTATGTGTTTTGGCATTTGAAACGCGAAGAAATTTTATGTGCAAACAAATTCTTTCATGGCTTTACTGATTTTTTTAAGCTAAATGACCCTGAAATTGAAAAGCATTTCAAATGAACTCAGAAAAGGTTGAAAGTTGGCATGGTATCATAATTTCACCCACATAGCATGTGCAAAAAAGTAGAGAGGGTTACCGCAAAAACTGGATGCACTTCGTGTATTAAATGGACAATCTCTTTCGAAGTATCAGGGTTTCGGACGAAAACTCATCCGTTACAAAAGGCATTTCATTTTTTAAATAACCTAAGCATTACCAAATTGAATATAATGATAAAACACACTAATATTAAACATAAGAAAAAAAGAATCACTGAAAAATCTATTCTCAAAGTTAAGTTATTCACAAACTAGTGATTCACACAAATTTCAAATAAATCAAAATTTAAACTATTCAAATTTGTAAACTACCGGTACTAACAGAAAGTTTGTAATTTTTTGTACCTAAAGCAAAAATATTCACAAAGAAACTCTAAATACAGCAAAAAAACAACTCAAAAAAAATAAATAAAGCAAAAAAATAAGAAAAAAAAGCCCACCTACTGCGCCACAGCGGCCTGCATACGACTAGAAACCCAACCTGTTGGGCCAGGATGCAGGCCCACAAAGGCCCAGTAGGCCCACAGGGCAGCACAGAACATTTAGGCCCAGTAGGCCTGCTTTGGAGAGGAGCTCGAAGGAGCTACCGCACTGGGACTTATAAACCAGTGCGGACGCCCCTCGGCTAGCGAGGTGGGACTAAACATTTCGCACCGCACCTGCGCCAGCGCACCCCCTTTAGTGCCGGGTGGTAGCACCAACCGGTACTAAAGGGAGGGCCTTTAGTATCGGTTGGAGCCACCACCCGGCACTAAAGGGGGTGCGGTTCCCGCCACTTGGCCTGGCCAAAACAGGCCTTTAGTACCGGTTGGTGGCTCCAACCGATACTAAAGGTCCATCCTATATAACTAAACACTTCAAAAATTTCAGTTTCTCCTCTGATTCTTCTCCTCTGCCCCGTCGCCCGCCGCCCCCATCTCCATATCCCTCGTCGCTGCCCCCGTCCCCGTCGTCGCCGCCCCGTCGTCCCCGTCCCCGTCATCACCGCCGCGCCGTTCCGGCCCGTCCCGCGTCGTCCCTGTCCCCGTCATCGCCGCCCCGTCCCCGTCGTCGCCACCCCGGCCCATCCCCGTCATCGTCGCCCCGTCCCTGTCCCCGTCGTCGCCATCCCCGTCGTCGACGCGCCCGTCGCCGTCCCCGTCGCCGCCCCCCGTCGCCTCTCGCCTCGCCGGTGAGCACACACACACATATAGCATTGTTAGAAATTTTTCTTTTTTTAGTTATAGAAATAGTTAGTTATATAGCATTGTTAGAAATGTTATAGAAATGTTAGAATTGTTAGAAATTTTTTTGTTTTTTAGTTATAGAAATAGTTATAAATAGTTAGAATTGTTAGAAATTTTTCTGTTTTTTAGTTATAGAAATAGTTATAAAAAAGTTAGAAATTTTTCTTTTTTTAGTTATAGAAATATTAGAAATGTTATACAAATGTTAGTTATATATAGAAATGTTATAATTTTTTTTCTGTTTTTTAGTTATAGAAATATTAGAAATGTTATAGAAATGTTAGTTATATAGCATTGTTAGAAATGTTATAGGAATGTTAGTTATAGAGAAATGTTAGAAATTTTAGTTATCAAAATCCAATCATTAAAAAAATGTTACTTTTTGCGGGCATATAGCTAGTATTTGTTCTCGACGATGCCCGGCCCGCATCCTCACTGTCGACCCGTCCGCGATGACGTCTGGCTGACCCATGTCCGGGACTGGGCTCCGCCGGGCTGGCACTGGGAGGTGCTGCCTAGAGGGGCGCGCCGCTTGATGAGGAACCCGGCCCCGGGTCCCGTCGTCGACCCTGATCTCGTTTGGTGGCGTTCGTGTGGGCCAGTTTCGGTGCGGAGGGAGCCGGCCCCGCCGGAGGTGGTACGTCGCCGTGTTAGGGAGGAGGACGAGCACGTCCATCGCTACATGGTTGCGTTAGAGGGCGGCAGGTTCTCCAATACCTGGCAGTTTCTTCAGGGATCTCACTTCAGCTATGATCCTGTGAGGGTTCCTTCTCTTTGGGTGTCCACCTCCCGCGCCGCAGGAACCGCGAGTGTCCTAGATTCTTCTGTAGTATTCGATCTTTATTAGCTACCTAGCCAGTGATGTACTCGATATATAATATTCGAGACGATGTATTCGAGATTATATATTATTCGAGATGATGTATTCGAGATTATATATATTATTCGAGACGATGTATTCGAGATTATATCTATTATTCGAGACGATGTATTCGAGATTATATCTATTATTCGAGACGACGTATTCGAGATTATATTCAATGATGCTTATTATGTACTATGATTGATTCAGTTTTTCCTTATTAATTGATTGCATCCATGCATTGTAATTTGAATATATTTCTTTTGGATTAGTTAAACAAAACCTATGGCGGACAATACCGACAGAGAGGGAGAAGAGGCCCTGTTCAATATCATACGCAATCCTCGCGGGCCAGATGATGATCAGAATGAAGAAGATTATGACGGCTCCGAATATCTAAACAACACCGGGGAGGGTGATATGATATTCGATCGCGATGACCGAATTGATGAAGTCGTGAACTATGAACATGACGAAGAAAATGTTGATCTTGAAACAACAAAGACCGGCGAGGTATATATATTTATATAAGTAGGCATCTGGTGATCATCACATGTTTTAAATGACTTGAAGATATATTAACGAATCGATCTTTCTCCTTTCAGCTATCCGGATCGAGCAAATGTTCAGGCAGCAGGACGAAATGAGGCCCGAAAAAAAAGTTGAAGGAGGGCGTAAAGTACAATATCGAGGCAATCAGACCTAATGGCGAACCATTCGCGCCTAAGAAGATTGCGGACAAGTTTGTTCGTCAGTGCGGAGTTCTTGTGAAGGACCAACTCCCGATCTCCCTTCAAGAATGGAGAGAGCCATCGAAGCCACGTCCAGGAGTTACTTTTGTCGACGACAGACAAAAACAGTTGCTTTGGGAAACGCTCATGGAACATTTCACCCTACTAGATCATTTCACAAATGCAGATGTGGAGAAAGTCAAGGACGCTGCTCTTAGGAAGATGGTGGTTGCATTCAAGAACCACAAGATTCGTGAATGGGCCAAGTACGTCAACGGAGGAAGGAAGACTCCAGTATTCGAGGGAACACTAGAGAACCAAAGTGCTCATTGGGATGATTTCATGAAATTCAAGGATTCGGAATTATCTAAGGAACGGTCGAGAATAAACAAGGCCAATGCCGCAAAAAAGGATAAGTTCCATTTGCTGGGGCCAGGTGGCTATGCGGTGGGAATGCCTAAGTGGGATAAGTCTGAGAAAGAGATGCTGGATGCAGGAGTCACTCCAGAAACATTGAGCTGGGCCCCCAGGTGCAGGACTTGGTTCTATGCGCATGGGGGGGAGTTGGACCCGAAGACAGGCAAAGTTTCCAAGAAGGCATGTCTGGACGGAGCCGAAGATAAGCTACTTGTTGCAATAGAAGAGGCTCGATCCGGGTTGTTCGAGCCCAACAGAGAGAACGACGAGCTTACACATGCCCTGGGAAATCCTGAACACCCAGGAAGAACACGAGGCATGGGCGCTATTCCGTGGTATGAGGGGTTTTCGGACTGGAACGCCGACTACAGAACCCATGCGAGAAAGAAGATTGCGGAGGAGAAGAAGAGGAAGATGGAGGAGGAGCAGAGGAAGCTAGACTATGAACACCTTCAAGGCCTAGAATCAGCGCACGCAGACTTGGCAATCAAATTCCAGCGGCAGCAGGAGCAGATCGACTCACTTAGCCAGCAAAGGGGGTCTCAACAGCTAGCGGATGATCCACCAATGGATAGCACCGTCCCATCCATGCCGAGAAGCAGTGTGGGTTCCGCCCCGGGCGACGCATTGCTGGATAGCTACCCAGTGGATGACATCATGGAGAACACTAACTGCGAGCTACACTTCAAAATGAAGAACATATCCATGAAGGTGGTGGACGCCCTTGCTTTTACAAATCCCCCCGAGGCAACCTTCCATTGCAACCCGATTCCAGCGGGCTATGCTCGTGTCTTGGTTGATGAGGTGGTGGACCAATATTTGGGGCTAGAGCTTGACATTCCTAGAGGTGACGATGAGCACACACTAGGAGAGGCCAACCATCGTATCCAAGGTTGTCAGAATCGCGATTCTGTTATACGATTCTACGACTTTACGATCCAAACTAACCCCTATGATTCTATGATTTTAGTTCATAGAATCTACGTTTCTACGATCCTGATAGTGAAGATTCTACGATTTGCGATCTTACCATCGAAGCTCCGACCCGATTCAAAATCACGATTCTGACAACCTTGATCGTATCATCCTATGGAGAAAGGATTGCATCATCTTTCGAAGGCCACCGACACCGCGTCATCCCACTCCTCGTCGCAGTCCGACACCGAGTCAGCAGACTCCCGCTCCTCCAAGTCCACCAACGCATCAGGCCACTACTCCTCCAAGTCCGGCACAGCTTCAGGCCACTCCTCCTCCAAGTCCGGCAAAGCGTCAGGCCACTCCTCCTCCAAGTCCGTCACAGCTTCAGGCCACTCCTCCTCCAAGTCCGGCACAGCTTCAGGCCACTCCTCCTCCAACTCAGCCACGTCAGCCGTCTTCGCCGCCTCAGCAATCATGGAAGAGAGCCGCCTCAGCTATGTTGCGTAGCAGTACAAGTCGAGGTAGTACTGCAGGTACAGGCGGAGGCAAGCGATTTCAATATGGTCCAAGCCTCGCGCCTCTTCCGCAGAGGCCTTACGACAAGTCCGAGGAGGAAAACGTAGCCATATCAAAGGCCGAGGTGGAAGCCCATTTTGCACTGAAACCGCCACCGCCGCCAAGGGAGAAAGTGCTTGTCGAAAAGATTGACCACTTCATTCGTATGGCTAGACCACCAGCTCCCAAGCCTGTTGACATAGACTATGAGCGCCACCTCAGGAAGTTAAATCGAGCACGTCTACAGAAAGAGGCAAGCTCGAGCTCGAGCAAATCAGCTGGCAAAAAATGCGGTAAAACCGTTCCCCAGCTGGGAGAACAGGCGGCGCAATCAATCCCCCCGCTTGTTGTGCCAACAACACATGAGAGTGGGCGCGCCCAATATTATTGTGGGCAAACCGTTAACGTTCCCGGGCTGGGCGATGTGGTAATAACCGAGGAGCATATTGCTCAGGCTGAATCGATCAGGATCACTGTTGGACAACTCCTCGATATCGAGCCCATGTCTCCAACTAGAGAGGAGGAAATAAAACGGAAATATGCCCGGGGCCAACCTTTGGTCGAGCCAGAGGAGGTCAATAAGCTCCCAACGAGAATGTATGCATTGCATCAATGGTACATGGACATTACCAAGATTTCCAATCGAGAGTCCCTCATGGTGAATGTCAACGAGGAGCATTACTACCATAAGAAAGCTGTGACCGTTTAGTATTTAGAACTTTTTCAGCTATACAATAAAGACGCACTCGACAAATCTATCGTCAGTTGCTATTGTCTGTAAGTGATTTCTTTCTATAATTTAAGTCTCAAGCTAGCTGATCATTTTGATCAATCATTACTTGTAATTATCCTCACTATATTCTTTTCTGTGGTATTATGCAGGATGAAGATTTATGAAATGAAAGAAGGTGGACGCTATGGCATTGGGTTCGTTGACCCAAATACCATTAATGAATACACATGGAAAATAGATCCATATCACACAAAATGTGTAGAGGAAAGCATGCTACAGTTCTTCAAGGAACTCAAATACAATGAAGATATACTACTTCCTTACAACTTCCAGTGAGTCACACTGTCTTGTACTACAAATTCTGTTTTTCCCTACTAGCTATAGCTACATGTTTTTGCTTACATATATATGCCCGCTTAATTAAGACATGCAAACGTGTGTGCATGCAGATTTCACTGGATCTTGTTAATCATTAAAGTTGATGAAGGAACAGTTGAAGTACTAGACTCGCTACTTAAAAAGCAAGTGACTACAGCATCGTGAAGGGGATAGTCAACAGGTAATTTCAATCATTATTAACTATATCTCGGCCTATTTAATTAGTTTGTCATTTCCTGATAACAACTATTTAATAACCCATTTATTCATTTTCTTTGTTGGCAGGCAGGGCTTGGGCAAAGTTCATCAAGGTCACTCCAGGCCCATGGAAACAAAGTCTGAAATGGTATCGACCCAAGGTAAGTAATTAAGTAGTACTAGCTAGCTGCCATCTCTTTAATTATCATGCTTGATTAATTATTATCTGATCAAAATTCCATTCTCGTAAAGGCCCTGAAGCAGGCGCCTGGGAATGATCTATGTGCATACTACGTTTGCGAGAACATTCGCATGATGACATCCGAAAGGAGCAAATCTCAAAGACAGGAGTGGGTATGATATCGATTGTCAGAACACTATTCACAATTTTTACATCATTATCGATATCTAGTCACACAACTAATACACATGCATATTGATCTCCTGCTTAACAGTTCAAAGAGGTGCGGGACAAGCTCCTAGCACAGGACCGCATAGAAGCAATTCAAGAGGAAATAGCGGGATTTTTGCTCGACCAGGTCATAGATCCCAAAGGAGAATACTATTACCTGCTACCGCCCCCATGAACCACTTCCAATTGTTATCGTGCTCCGAAGGCACCAATTAGCTAGGCTAATGCCACTGGCTCCGAAGGCACCAATTAGGAGAAATTGTATATATATATATATATACATGTGTGTATATATGTGTGAATTAATTAATGGTGGTTGTGAGACATTCGATGATATATATATATATATATATATATATATATATATATATATATATATATATATTATGATCGGTTCTACTAGAAATTCTATTTATATATATGCATAACGTGTACAATATGTAGTATCGTAAAATACCAGCAAACGAAAAAGAATTAAATGGAAAACACAAAATTAAATGAAAAAGAAATCATAAACCCAACCCCCCCCCCCCCCCAACATTTTAATACCGGTTGGTGACACCAACCGGTACTAAAGGGCTCCCTGCCCCCGAAGCTGGCTCGTGCCATGCGGTTGCCCTTTAGCACCGGTTCGTGCTGAACCGGTACTAAAGGGGGGGGGCCTTTAGTGCCTACATTTTAGCGCCGGTTACGAAACCGGCACTAAAGGGCCTTACGAACCGGTGCTATTGCCCGGTTCTGCACTAGTGCTAGGACTCCACTTGTAATAGAGTAATCCTAATCCTACTAGGACTAGTCATGTAACCCACCCCTTCAACATATTTAAGGAGGGGCGGGGCTCCCCAAAGAGGGACAAGCAAGAAGCAATAATCTCTAGGGCTAGACACAATTAGAGGAGAGCCGGCTTACCGGCGACTCCCTCATGAGCATAATGAGACCTAGCCACAAACAACATGTAGGGCTATTACCGGATGATGTTTCTCGGGGCCCGAAGCTGTCTAAATCCTTGTCTTGCATGTTGTGTCTCTCGATTCCGATCAACCCCTTCAAGCTACCGCATAGATGCATTGGCCTCACGACTAAGTCCTCACACTAGGACATTTGCCGTGACAATTCCACGACAAATGGTATGATCAAGCATCCTCAGTTACGAGTCTTGATTACTTATGCTTGTGATATTGAGTGGTGAAATTTATTCATTGTCATAGGGAAGCTAACTAGGTGGTACACAAGTTGGCTAGGATTTTCTATATAGGAAAATCTAATTGTACTTAGCATGATGATGCCCCCAGTTATTTTTAGGGGATAGCTAAATTTTATTGATCGAAAGCCACCTGAAGTGGAATGCAAAATGGATCGTAGTGCTGAAACTAAACATGGTGCCCCTCGTCCAGAGAGTTCGAAAATCTAGCTAGTCTATCTGCATCTATGATCGTTTCTCGACCTTCGAATTTGATTTTGCAAATGAATTTGAGGCTCGATGCTTGACCTCTTTGATAATGTGTCCATATATATTGTTCGTTCCCTTATTAATGTCATTAATAACCTATTTCGAGTCAGAGGCATCAATAAAACTTGAAGTAGCAGATCCTTAGCAAGAGATAGAGCTTCACGATAGGCAATCGCTTCTAGCGGCGCAACCTCATTGATTCCATTGATGATCAGGGCCACATTGCCCAAGAACAGACCCTCTCCATTTATGCACACGACTGTTGTAGAACCCCCATGCCAGAGCGAGCTAGGCTGGCATCTATGTGGATCTTCGCATATCCCGGTAGGGGTGCTTTCTGTCTTGAAGTACTGCTCGTTGGTGTAGATTGTTTCCTTGCTTCCTTCTGGGGAACTATCTCAAGCTCTGTTAACTTTTTTATGAAATGGTGAGTGGCCGAAGGGATCTAGTAGATCTCCACATGAATAACCTATTTATTCGCTGCCCGCCATGCTGGAGAAGGCCCGAGATCACCGGACGAGAGCTTGTGTGGTGGAAGACAGTGGAGAGGAGTGTGGTGAAGTGTCTGATAACCCACAAGTATAGGGGCTCGTCTGTAGCCTTTTTCGATAAATAAGAGTGTCGAACCCAACGAGGAGCTAAAGGTAGAACAAATATTCCATCAAGTTCTATCGACCACCGATACAACTCAATGCACACTAAACGTTTGCTTTACCTAGAACAAGAATAAAACTAGAAGTACTTTGCATGAATAAAACTACGAATAAATTGTGAGGTAATAAAAGTAGATATCTTTTGTCAACAAGAAAGTCATTTGTCCATAGGCAATCAATAACTAAACCGCTAATCATTCTTGCAATTTTATATGAGGGAGAGGCTGAAGGAAATATGCCCTAGAGGCAATAATAAAGTTGTTATTTATATTTCCTTATATCATGATAAATGTTTATTATTCATGCTAGAATTGTATTAACCGAAAACTTAGTACATGTGTGAATACATAGACAAACAGAGTGTCCCTAGTATGCCTCTACTTGACTAGCTTGTTTATCAAAGATGGTTATGTTTCCTGACCATAGACATGTGTTGTCATTTGATGAACGGGATCACATCATTAGAGAATGATGTGATGGACAAGACCCATCCATTAGCTTAGCATTATGATCGTTTAGTTTTATTGCTATTGCTTTCTTCATGACTTATACATGTTCCTCTGACTATAAGATTATGCAACTCTCGAATACCAGAGGAACACCTTGTGTGCTATCAAATGTCACAATGTAACTGGGTGATTATAAAGATGCTCTACATGTGTCTCCGAAGGTGTTTGTTGAGTTGGCATAGATCAAGATTAGGATTTGTCACTCCGTGTATCGGAGAGGTATCTCTGGGCCCTCTCGGTAATGCACATCACTATAAGCCTTGCAAGCAATGTGACTAATGAGTTAGTTGCGGGATGATGCATTACGGAATGAGTAAAGAGACTTGCCATTAACGAGATTGAACTAGGTATGATGATACCACGATCGAATCTCGGGCAAGTAACATACCAATGACAAAGGGAACAACGTATGTTCTTATGCCGTTTGACTGATAAAGATCTTCGTAGAACATGTAGGAACCAATATGAGCATCCAGGTTCCGCTATTGGTTCTTGACCGGAGATGTGTCTCGGTCATGTCTACATAGTTTTCGAACCCGTAGGGTCCGCACGCTTAACATTTGATAACGATATGTATTATGAGTTATGTGATTTGATGTACCGAAGGTTGTTCGGAGTCTCGGATGTGATCACGGACATGACGAGGAGTCTCGAAATGGTCGAGACATAAATATTCATATATTGGAAGACTACATTCAGACACCGGAATGGTTCGAGTCGTTTCGGATAAGTTTCGGAGTGCCGGGGGTTACCGGAACCCCCTCCGGGAAGTTATTGGGCCTCATGGGCCTAATGGTGGAAGAGAGGAGGAATGCCAAGGTGTGGCGCCCCCTAGCCCAAACCAAATTGGACAAGGGCTAGGGTGCCCCCCTTCCTTCTCTTCTTCCTCTCCTTCCTTCTTCTCCTACTAGGACTAGGAAAGGGGGGAACCTACTCCTACTAGGAGTAGGATTCCCCCCTTGGGCGCGCCCCTTGTGGACGGCCCTCCTCCTCCTCCCCTCCTTTGTATACAGGGGAGGGGGCACCCCATAGACACACAAGTCGATCTTTAGCCGTGTGTGGTGCCCCCCTCCACACACCTCAGTCATATTGTCGTAGTGCTTAGGTGAAGCCCTGCGTCGGTAACTTCATCATCACCGTCAACACGTCGTCGTGCTGACGAAACTCACCCTTAGCCTCAGCTGTGTCGGTGTTCTGGGAACGGGGGTCCCCAGACTTGCCTGCCTGCGACCTGCGGCGTGGCTCAAATGGGGGCCCAGCGCGGCCCATCTTCATCAGCTCAAGCTCAAGACCCTCGCGAGGGGCCAAGCCTCGCGGGGCGGACGACAGAAAGCTTCCTTAGAAGCAGCCTCATCAGGCAGGCTCGCGAGTAGGCGGAGAGATCAAGGCGGGGATACCTCGCGAAGAGCCCGTGACGCAAGCCATGACGATTGAGACCAGGTGGGCGTCGGCCTGCGCAGTGTCCTTGTTTCCCCTTTGGTGCAAAGGGGGCAAGCACAGGCCGAGGCATCAGGCAAAGGTTGCCATTCCGGTGCAACGAGACCAAGACCAGCAGAGCGGCAGGACGGAGGTCACCGTGGAGCCCAAGATGGCGTCATCACCAGTGCTTTTGGCAGCCGAAGACCACCTTTGGTCAGGATAACTTGTACTATATGTTCCCCTTCAAAATGGCCAATTGTTGGCGCCCTTCCCGCTCATTATTTGGGGAGAGGCTCAGGGCCTCTATAAATAGAGCTAGCCACCACAGAGTCGAAAAAAGAGGAGGGGGAGAAGACATCGAGAGATCTGGAAGACATCGAGAGCAAAGAGAGGAGAGATCTGGTAGAACCCTAGAAAAGGGAGGAGAGATCTGGTAGAACCGTAGCAGAGAGAGAGAGAGGTGACTGAACTCACCCTAGCAGTTCATCGCATCAGCTCAAGAACACCTCTCGCGAGGCTGTTCTTCCTTTGTACTGTTCATCATCAGCCCCCTGAGGCAATCCACCACAGCACACACTGGAGTAGGGTATTACACCACAACGGTGGCCCAAACCAGTATAAACCTTGTGTCCCTTGTGTTGTTCGTTGTTTCCAGCTTAGATCACGCGAGGAGATTGGACGTAGATCGGTAGGGGAGAGATCTCCGCGCGCACCCCAGTGTTTGAACCTCAAGGGTCTGTCGGAACCCGAAATCCGACATTTGGCATGCCAGATAGGGGTGCGCCGGAATCTTTCTTCCTCTGTTCGCGTGTGATCTTCCGTCGTGTCCATGGCTGACGCTCGTCGTGCTCGCGCTGAGCGCCGGGCTGCTCTCGCCACCCATGTTGCCCAGACGGTGCCCGTCTACAGACGCCCTCAGCGTTCCCCGTCGCCTGCCGCCAATGCCGCCACCGGCCCGGCGGGGAACGAGCAGCGGGCCTCGTCCCAGCATCCTTTGGTATGGCGAGAAGGCCGCATCGCCACACCATCGCTGACTCCAGCCGCTTCGTCATCCCATGCCCGTCGCGCCCCCACGGACGCGCACGCCGCGCTGCTCCTGCCAAGAGAACTCTTGCACTACCGCCCCATCGATGACCTCTACGAAGACTGGCTCGCCCGCATCACCGACCTCGTCAGCACCGCAGGGGGCTCCCCCTTGCCGTCCCTCTCGCTGCCTCGCCCTCCATTCTCCGCAGGAGGCGAGGATCAGAAGGTGCCTCCACCACCTCCTCCCCAAGGAGGCGCCGTGGCTCCAAGGCGCGCAGCCCCAGGGCGAGACCCCCCACGTCCGGCGCCTGCGCAGCAAGAAAGGAGCTGCCAAGAGATCCCTTGTCCCCAAGAAGGTGCTCGCGCGCTCCCGGTGCTAGCCCACCAAGATCGCGTCCCTGCACCTCCACGCCAAGACCCCGCTCTGCTCCAAGCGGTGGCGCGCGGTAATCCCCATGAGCAAGCCCAGTACCAGCAAAAGGCACCGGTGGCCACAGCAGGCTGCCGTGCCCTCACCCCCGAGCTACGCGGCGTCGCATGGCCAGGCAAGTTCAAGCCTGACCTGCCCCCTCGCTATGATGGCATGGCGAACCCGGCGGAGTTCCTGCAGCTCTACGAGCTATGCATCGAAGCCGCCAACGGAGATGAAAGGGTCATGGCGAACTGGTTTCCCATGGCGCTCAAGGACGGGGCCCGCACCTGGCTCCTGAACCTGGCTCCTGGTACAATCTCCTCCTGGGACGAGATGCGCACTCGCTTCATTGCCAACTTCCAGGGCACTCGCGACCGGCCCCCGGCCATGAGCGATCTGCGCCGCATCAAGCAGCAGCAAGGGGAAACCCTGCAGAAATACATCCAGCGCTTCAACAACGCTCGCCTCAAGATCCCCAAGGTGACTGAAGAAGCCATCATCTCGGCCTTCTCCGATGGCGTACGCGACGTCAAGATGAAGGAGGAGCTATCAATCCATGAAGACCTGTGCACATCCCTGGAGCTGTTCAACTTGGCGACCAAGTGCGCCAGGGCTGAGGAAGGGCGTCTTTCCCTCCTCGAGCTCCCGGCTGCCGACCCAGAAGAGAAGAAGCCCAAGGCCAAGGACGTGAAGCGCAAGGGGGCTGTCATGCTTGCAGCGGAGCCAGACACCAAGCAAGGAAGGGATCAGCCCGAGTCATCCAAAGGCAGCCGGTACTGCGTGTACCACGACCTCCACACCCACAACACCAACGAATGTCAAGAGGTCAGGGCCATGAGAGATGGACGTGTCGGCCGACGCCCCGAGCGCAACGACAGAGGCTATGGCCGAGGAGGAGGAAGAGGTGGCGGATGATGGGAAGACCGTGGCCCTCGCCAAGGGTGGCATGACCGACCTTGCGAGGATCACTGGCAGGACCAGCCTCGCGAGGGAGGCTGGAGAGATCAGCCTCGTGAGGATTGCCCGCGCGGCAACGCAGGCCTTCCTCCTCTGCCGCCACCGCCAAGGAGGAACGAAGACCAACATCAGGACGAGGGGGCTGGGGACTTCCAGGAGCCGCGCGCAATCGCTTGCATCTTGGGTGGCGCGCAGGCCCCGGCCTCACAGCGCATCTTCAAGCAGTTTGCTCGCGAGGTGAATGCAATCCTGCCCAAGCTTGAGGCCACGCGCCCTCTCAGGTGGTCCGCGTGTGCTATCACGTTCAGCTCAACGGATCAGCTCAAGTGCGCAGCAATGGCTAGAGTCCTCCCTATGCTTTGCTCCCCAGTCATCAGCAACGTGCAGGTCACCAGGACCCTCATTGACGGCGGAGCAGGACTCAATGTCCTGTCCGTCGAGATGTTCGACAATCTCCAAGTGCCGTACGATCAGCTTCAGCCAACCAAGCCCTTCTCAGGAGTCACTGATGGTTCCACTGTTCCGATAGGGTAGGTTCGCCTTCCAGTCACCTTCGGGCAGCACAACAACTACAGCACCGAGCTCATCGACTTTGACGTCGCCCACATCCGTTTGCCATACAACGCCATTCTCGGGTACCCGGACTTGGCCAAGTTCATGGCAGTGACTCACCATGGATACAATGTCCTCAAGATGCCAGGAAGCGGTGGAGTCATCACCGTACCCTGTGAAGAAAGGGACGCGGTGTGTTCACTTGAGCGCGCATTCCAAGCCGGAGCAATCAAAGACCCGGACTGCAGAAATGGAAGACTTCCCGAGGCGACCCCCAAGAAGAAGAAGGCTTTGCCTGACCCAAGCCATCAGGAGGCAGGCGCCTTTGGAGGTGTTGGGTCAGGATCTGCGCCCAATCAGGGAGGGCCACCCTCTCTCGCATAGGAAGGCGCGCCCGGTGCCCCCCTCGGGCAGTGCTCGAGGGCTCTTTCTTGGAGAGCCACCGACTTTGCCAAGGTCGCGAGGGAGACGCTCGGGCATCACTTGGAGGGGTGCTTCTAGGCACGTTTCCTTCAGGAAGGTACAAGGCAAGGAAGACCAGACCCTCAGGAGTTCATCGCAAGCAACACTCAGGAACTACAGGAGTTGAGAGTCATGTGCGGCAGCCGCCGCTTGCCCGCCATGACCCCACATCCAGGCGAGGATGGTGGGCTGCGCGTCTGCATCGACGTGCCGGGGCTCAACCGAGCCGCGTCTCAGGAGTGCCTCTGGCCTTCGTGCGCGGGGCGTTGCGAGGGTCCGCCTCACAGCTACGTTCGCATGCCTTTTGGCCTGCCGAACGCGGTCGCCACTCATCGGCGCCTGCTGAGGAGAATTCTGGAGGCTCAGGAGGTCAGGCATGGTACGGTCCTGGCGGAGGTGGAGATGGCTCTCGGAGACCCAGTTGTGCCCCCGGAGCCTCCCGAGGCTCCTGGGCCTGGGGGCTCGTGAGGGTCGATGTCTTCATCACGTATCGCCCGCTTCTTCAGCATCACTTCATCTTCAGTGGCACCAGGTGACATCTTTCCAAGTTCCGTTTTTAGCTAGGAGAGCCCATAGGGCTGCATCATTCTCAGGCCGCGTGGGTCCGTCCCTGCGGCATGTATCCGTTTTGCTTATGCTCTTTACTTACCTTGTCGGGGGCGCCCCTCGGGCTGCATCATCCCCGAGACGCTCGGGCCTCGCCCTGCGGCGTTTGCTTTTCCCGCGTCTACTTGAAATGAATTTGCTCTTTTGTGCTCAATTGTCACCTTCTGCTTATCGCAGACTTCTCCGCTTTCATGCAAAGCGCTTGCATGCTAAAAGGGGGGTACCTGAGCATCGCGACTCATGGACTCTTACTGGCTCTCCAGCCCTCACCCCCTGGCCTTGACCCACGGCATCGCGACCTGTCATACCAGCGGTAGCTGAGCTCGCTCGAGGGCCGGGACCTGAGGACGTAGAGCATTTGCATTCTAACCACCCTGCAGGAACACACCATTAATAAAGGCCCAGAGCCAGGTGCAACCCGCCTCGAGGTAGCGCCTCGTGAGTCCCGCGCTGGCTCACGAGTGCCCAGATACACCTCTCCTAGCCCTACCGTGCCGGCCACGTGTCAGGGCGGGGCTGTACATGCCCCGGGGGCTCCTCCCGGAGGGGATCCCCCTCCCACGTACCAGTGGAAGCACCATGCTCCGTGCTGGCTGACGACACTGCCGAGGAGCGGCTATGCCCGTACACATACGGAAGCGCTATGCTCCGCGCTGGTGATAAACAACTGAGGGCAGCCTCCGGCCGTACCAACCTCAGGGAGCCCAAAGCTCAGTGTCCGGCACCATTGCAACGCCTCCCCTCGGGAGCGCCGCGCGAGGGGGTTGGACACGGGGGCTACGCCCGGGCCTCGCCCGAGCGCACGCCACCCAGCCAGGTCCCTCGGACCTGGTCGTCACGCACCCCTCCCCGAGCGGAGCCAAGGTATGGAAACCCGTTTGAACATCAAGGGGGACTCCTGAGCATCGCGACTCAGGAGCCTAACTTGCCCCGTAGCCCCTCACTCCTTAGTCCCATCCTGGTTTCCGGTCGGGGCTAACGCTGGGTGAGGCACGCGCGGGGCCGGGCCCTGCCGACGCAGAACGATCAATCCACTCCTCGTTCCCCCCTTTCCTACTTGTTGCTTGTGCGTCAAGGGGGACTCCTGAGCATCGTGACTCAGGAGCCTAACTTGCCACGTAGCCCCTCACTCCTTAGTCCCGTCCTGGTTTCCGGTCGGGGCTAACGCTGGGTGAGGTATGCGCAGGGCCGGGCCCTGCCGACGTAGAGCGCGAGCAAGTAGGGGAGAAAAAAATGCAAATTCCCGGAAATTCAAAGCAAATATTACAAGCTATAGATTGTTTTACAACGCCAAACACAAGTTTAAACGCCTCCGCGAGGCATGGTGCGTGCTGCAGGAATAAAAACAGGACAGAAGCCGCGAAGGGATCACTCTCCAGTGGCGCCGCCTCCTGGGGCCGCGGAGCTGGCGGCACCGCGCCCGGGCAAGATGCTGAAGGCGCAGAACCTCCCCAGCAAAGCTTCGGCTCGGCCTTTCACGGGCTCCAGCAGGCTGTCGAGGTCGACGTTGGGATCGTGCAAGTAGACGTGGCTGAGGACACGCGTCAGCGCCGCCGAAGACAGGGCATGCGCCTCGGCCGTGGGGCCAAGGCCGTCTATGACATCTTCAAGCGCACGGACCAGGAAGGGGAGCAGCTTGGCGGGGCCGTCCTCTGCGCCGGCCAGCGGCTCCTCCAAGCCTCTCTCGTAAAGCGTCTTCAGCACGGCACGAGCCCTCTTCTCCATCTTCGCGAAGGCCACCCGATCCTCCGCCAGGACCTTCGCCTTGGCATCCAGCTCGACCCTCTCTGCCTGCAGCGATCGCTCTAGCGTCTCCAGTTCGCCGTGGCGGTCATCGAGCTTGGCGTCTCGGTCCTTGACGGTAGCCTCCCGAGCCTTCATCTCCTTCTCTTTCTCCTGGCGGCCGTGGACCTCCTTGGCGAGTTCGTCGCGCAGACCTTGCAGCTCGATCTCCAGCTCCTTGCAGTGAGCCTTGGCGGCCGTAGCGTCGCCCAGGGCAGCATCGCGGGCGGCCTTGGCTTGGTTGGCAGCCTATTTCTCCCCATCGGAGGTCGCCGCGGCCTGGCTCAGCGCTGCTCGGTCAAAGGCAGCAGAACAGGCCCAGCCAGAAGCTAGCTCCAGGCGCCCGACCACTAAGCGAGGGTCCGCGCTCAGAAGATCCTCCCACAGCTGGCTCAGTTCGCTGGCGACCTGGTACAGGACAGCGGCAGAGGATGCAGAAGAAGCGGGAACTGGCGGAGCAGGCGAAGAAGACGGCGGCGTGATCACGGCTTGGCAGGAAGGAACCCCCTGGGCCTTGGTCGCCCCGGCTACAGCATCGAGCGCAGTCGACTCCAGGGTTAGTGGGGCCATGGGGGCTAACTCCGCGCCAAGGCGTCCTAGACAGCCTCGCGAGGACGATCGGACCAGGGAGGCGCGAGCCACGCCATCTTCCTCCCCGGCGGATGAAGGCACCGCCCCGGCAGATGGACTCCCCAAAGCGGAGCCAAAGAAGCCCCTCTCAACCTCTTCGCCGCAGGCGTCGGCCTGACAAGAGAATATGGACGTCAAGCCTCGGCAACAGAAACCAAGCAAGCGGGAATCAAGCACTTACTGGTTGTCGCTCACGGACCCAAGCAACTTCCGGCCGAACTTGAAACCCGAGAGCCTGCAGCTTGGGTCAGCCTCGGGAGGCCCGGAAGCAGAAGCCACGTCGGGAGGGCTGGGGCTGGCTTCAGACCGCCCAGGGATCGGAGCGGACCCTGGGGGAACCAGCCCCAACCTGCCCTTCCTTGTGACCAAGGGAGAGTCCTCCCCTCCTCGCCCGGCGTCAGCATCGTCGGCATCTGGCATGGAGCGGAGGGCCTGAGACCTGAGCCGAGGGAAGGACTCCCCCGACTCCTCGCCAGTCGCCTTGAAGACGAACTCTTCCTCCTCCGCCTCCTCTTCCTCCTCACTCTCGCTGGAGCTGCCGGAGGACACGTCCACCATCGCCAGCGCCGCAAGATCCTTGGGAGCTACCGCGGGCACCAGCCCCTCACCGTTGAAGGTGGGCATGGCGTTCACCACCTTCTCCCAGTCATCGCGAAGGAACAGGGGGACGGGGGCGCCCACCGGCTTCGCCACGTCTTCCCCAACCAAGGAATGGTGGGCCGCGACTAGACTCTCGTCGGTTAGGATCTCCGAGCTCAGGCACAAGGCGGCGCCTGCTTCCCCAAGCCTCCACAACGGGAGCGAGTGCTCCTGGAGTGGAGCCACCCGGTGCTCCAGGAACTCCCTCAGGAGCGAGGCCCCATTCAGCTTCGCCGCCCCCAAGTTGCTTGGCCTCAGGTCCGCGTCCATCCTCTTCAGCACCGCCTTCGCACGGGGGTCGATGAGCTCCGCGTGGGACCACACGTCGACGGCCTTGGGCTGCCCCGTAGGCAGCACCAGACGGGGGTGGAGACGCCCGACATCCACCATGACCCACTTGCTCCGGAAGCCTTAGATCCTCTTCCCAGGCTTCGAGATAGCATTGGAATTGGAGTACGCGATAAAGGTCGCACACGCGGAGGCATAGACACCAGAAACCCGGAGAGAAAAATAGTGACGCAACAAGGCCACCGAGGGCTTTACCCCGACAGTAGTAAGCAAAAATAGCCAGGAGAAGAACAGAGTTGGGGTGGAGATGCAGAGCCTGCAAGTTGTATTGGTGGAGAACAGCAAAGAAGAACTCAGAGAAAGGAGGCACCAGACCGGTGACAATGGCGCTCACAAAAAGCGGATAGAAGGTGTTCCCCTTAACTTCAGGCTGGTCGGAGCCGGCCTTGAGCACAGTCGCCCCCTTGCTGCCCTGCGCCACAGTCATCAGGCGCGTAAGGGCGAGGTTCTTCTCCGACGGGTTCGGGGAATCCAGGGCTGGCGAGTACCAGGCCTCGGTCGAGGACTTGCGAGGCGCCATGGCGTGCCGAATGAGAAGGATTGAGACAGATCTGGAGGATTTCGGAAGCAAGAAGGAGGAGAGCGAGAAAGGGGATCTGGAGCGAGGCGAAGGAGAACAAAGCAAGTAAGTCTGGCCCGGGCATCTCTTTTGTCAGATGGACAGTTGCCAAGGCGTCATGGAGAAGCGCAGACGCCCATGTCCAATCAATCGCCACGCGGCGCCCAAGGCCACAGGCTGTTAGGGCCCGCGACGCTTCACGCTTGCCCCTCTGCTTTCCTGCTAGGCCAAGCTCGGGCGCGCCTTGGGCCCGGGGGCTACTGTCGTTGTTCTGGGAATGGGGGTCCCTAGACTTGCTTGCCTGCGGCCTGCGGCGTGGCTCAAGTGGGGGCCCAGCGCGGCCCATCTTCGTCAGCTCAAGCTCAAGACCCTTGCAAGGGGCCAAGCCTCGCGGGGCAGACGAGAGAAAGCTTCCTCAGAAGCAGCCTCATCAAGCAGGCTCGCGAGGAGGCGGAGAGATCAAGGCAGGGATACCTCGCGAAGAGCCCGTGACGCAAGCCATGACGATCGAGACCAGGCGGGCGCTGATCTGCGCAGTGTCCTTGTTTCCCCTTTGGTGCAAAGGGGGCAAGCACAGGCCGAGGCATCGGGCAAAGGTTGCCATTCCGGTGCAACGAGACCAAGACCAGCAGAGCGGCAGGACGGAGGTCACCGTGGATCCCAAGACAGCGTCATCACCAGTGCTTGTGGCAGCCGAAGACCACCTTTGGTCAGGATAACTTGTACTATATGTTCCCCTTCAAAATGGCCAATTGTTGGCACCCTTCCCGCTCATTATTTGGGGAGAGGCCCAGGGCCTCTATAAATAGAGCTAGCCACCACAGAGTAGAAAAAAGAGGAGGGGGAGAAGACATCGAGAGCAAAGAGAGGAGAGATCTGGTAGAACCCTAGAAAAGGGAGGAGAGGTCTGGTAGAACCCTAGCAGAGAGAGAGAGGCGACTGAACTCACCCTAGCAGTTCATCGCATCAGCTCAAGAACACCTCTCGCGAGGCTGTTCTTCCTTTGTACTGTTCATCATCAGCCCCCTGAGGCAATCCACCACACCACACACCGGAGTAGGGTATTACACCACAACGGTGGCCCGAACCAGTATAAACCTTGTGTCCCTTGTGTTGTTCGTTGTTTCTAGCTTAGATCACGCGAGGAGATTGGACGTAGATCGGTAGGGGAGAGATCTCCATGCGCACCCAAGTGTTCGAACCTCAAGGGTCTGCCGGAACCCAAAATCCGACAAGCTGGATCAAGAGTACGAGGGACGTCATTGAGCTGAACATGTGTAGACTGCAGAGGTGTCATGTGTTCATTACTTGATCGGTTGGATCACGAAGATGTTCGACTACATCAACCGCGTTACTTAACTCTTCCGCTTTCGGTCTACGAGGGTACATAGACACACTCTCCCCCCTCGCTGCTATGCATCTCCTAGATAGATCTTGAGTGATCGTAGGAATTTTTTGAAATATTGCGTTCCCCAACAGTGGCATCCGAGCCAGGTCTATACGTAAATGATATATGCATGAGTAGAACACAAAGAGTTGTGGGCGATAATAGTCATACTGCTTACCAGCATGTCATACTTTGATTCGGTGGTATTGTTGGATGAAGTGGCCCAGCCCGACATTACATGACCGCATTCATGAGAGTGGTTCTACCGCCGTGCTTTGCACACACGTGGCTAGTGGGTGTCTGTTTCTCCAGCTTTAGTTGAATCGAGTGTGACTACGTCCGGTCCTTGTTGAAGGTTAAAACAACACACTTGACGAAAAATCGTTGTGGTTTTTGATGTGTAGGTAAGAACGGTTCTTGCTAAGCCCGTAGCAGCCACGTAAAACTTGCAACAACAAAGTAGAGGGCGTCTAACTTGTTTTGCAGGGCATGTTGTGATGTGATATGGTCAAGACGTGATTATATAAATTGTTGTATGAGATTGAAAGTGCTAGTGATCGACTAGAGGGGAGTGAATAGGCGATTTTTATGAAAGTCTTCAAAACATGTGAGTTTCGAAGACAAACGATAGAAATAAACCTATTATCATGCAGCGGAAGGTAGACTACACTAGGCAAACCATAGTCATGTATTCAATGAAGTGAAAGCACAATGACAAATAGCAACTAGGCAGTAAGGATCAGGTAGGAAGATGTTAAGAAGCCAATCAATACATGTAATCACTTAGTGAAGTCAAATGGTGATGCTATCGTACAATGACTTCACAAGAACCAACAGTAAGTAAGGGAAGGGAAGGACAAAACCAGTGACTCGTTGAAGACAATGATTTGTTGGACCAGTTCCAGTTGCTGTGACAACTGTACGTCTGGTTAGGGAGGCTGAGATTCAACTCAGAAGACCTCGTCTTCACCTTATTCCCCTTGAGCTAAGGACACCCAGTCCTCACCCAATTACTCTGGTAAGTCTTCAAGGTAGACTTCCAAACCTTCACAGACTTCGTTCACCGGCGATCCACAATGACTCTTGGATGCTCAGAACGCGACGCCTAACCGGCTGGAGGATTCACAGTCCTGAAGTGTAATAAGTCTTCAGATCACACAGATAAGAAGACTTAAGTGATGCCTAACACTCTTTGGCTCTGGGTGGTTAGGGCTTTATCCTCTCAAGGAATTCTCTCTCAAAGGCTTCGAGGTGGGTTGCTCTCAAACGACAAAAGCCGTACTTTAACTCTGAGCAGCCAACCGTTTATGGTTGTAGGGGGTGGGCTATTTATAGCCACTAGGCAACCCGACCTGATTTGTCCGAAATGACCCTGGGTCACTAAGGAACTGACATGTGTTCCAACGGTCAGATTTCAAACACACATGGCAACTTTACTTGGGCTACAAGCAAAGCTGACTTGTCTAACTCTGAACAAGATTCGCTCTCATAGTCTTCACTCGAAGACATAGGATTTTGGTTAAGCATCACTATAGTCATTCTGACTGGTTTTCTTGGACCCCACTTAATAGTACGGTGGTTCCTATGACTCAACAAAGAAGAAAAAGAACTACGAAAGATCTAAGTCTTCGCGCTCCATAGTCTTCATGCGATGTCTTCTCTTGTCATAGTCTTCAAGGTGAATGTCTTCACTTACCACCTTTGACTTCAATGTCTTCATACATTTTTAGGGGTCATCTCTGGTAGGAAAACCGAATCAATGGGGGACTTCTACCTGTCTTATCCTGCAATTCTCACAAACACATTAGTCCCTCAACTAGGTTTGTCGTCAATACTCCAAAACCAACTAGGGGTGGCACTAGATGCACTTACAATCTCCCCCTTTTTGGTAATTGATGAAAAACTAGTTGAAGTTTTCAACGGGGAATATAATATGTGAAATTGTAAAGGATAAGGAATTGTCTTCATAAGTTGTAAGGGCTCCCCCTGAAGATGTGCATATAAGTAATTTGCTTTTGGAATGCAAATGCACATGGCAGGTTGTACTTGTGGAGATCCTCTTCAACTTATGATGACAATTCATCATGCATGAAGGGTATGTGAAGATAATGACATGCATAATGAAAAATGGACGTCTGCAAAATGATCTAATTGCGGAATTTATCGTCGCACATGCGGGATTTATCATCGCATTACAAAATAGCAAATAAGTAGCAGACGACCATCGAGTTTAAGTGTTACAACTCAAAGAACCAAATGTATCAAAGTGAGAGTTGTAAACACTAGGCAAAACATAAAGTAACCGCCCATATGGACCCGCTTGAAGACTATCAAACTCATATGCTTCTCCCCCTTTTGTCAGCAAGGACCAAAAAGGTTTGAAGACATAGAGCAGCTACTCGTTCCCATGAAGAGTAGGTGAAGCAGCAGGGTCGTCGGTGGTGTTCGGTGGTGCAGAAGAACTTGGGGCAATGTCGAGGCGTGCAGAAGTAGGGGGCGGTGAAGTGGCATCATCTTCGTCCTCGGTCACTCTAGCATTCACAGTTGCCGCAGAGGAAGAGAACTTAGAGTCTTCAAGAGATGGAGCTCGTCGCAGCACAGTCCTTCTGGGAGGTGTGGAGTCAAACTTGAAACATTCAGAGAAGCCATCCTCTTGAAGGTCATCCTCAGAACACATAAGCGTCAGCCCTTTCCATGTACGCCGACAGGTTTCATGGGCAACGAAGGCATTCTTGGTGGCAATATTGTGAATGCAGTTGACATCCACCAAGAGGCTGTGCATTTGGCGCTTCAGCCAGTCATGATGCCTATCCTGTTTTTGATGAAGAGCAACCAGAAGCTCTCGGTCATTGAGAACACGAGATCGCTTCTTGGGTCGGTGGGCAATAGTGCTTTCAGTGGCTTCAGTAAGGGCACGATGAGGTGCACGTGTAGTACCAGCCAGAGGATAAACACGAGTGACTGCTTCAACTCCTTCAATGCTCTGAGTGAAAATTTGATGCTTCGCATTCTGAAGACTAAGAGGTTCCTTGGCAGGCTCTGGATAAATGGCTTCAACGGACATATCCACATCAGGCAGAAATATCCGATGATTGCGAGCAGATGGCTGATATGAGATAGCTGAGTGGAGTTTAATCAGCCGCATTATCCATGGAGTGTAGAACTTCAAGCCAAAAAGATCAGATCCTGATGCAGCAAGTTGGCGAATGAAGAAGTCTTGTGCATTGAAGCATTTTCCATGGAGAATATAGAAGACCAAAGTCTTCATTGCACCTTCTAGTTTTGCATGTGGAGAATGTCCTTTGATGGGCCACAGAGTTTGCCATAGAATGTGATAGATAGTCCTTGGCAGATACTCCAGGTCTTCAACAAAGAACTCCTTAGGATATGCAGCATCTTGTGGCAAAGGCTTCATCATACTGAGCATCTAACTCATGTTTGGTTCAGGCTTGTGAAAGATGCTCTCCATAGCTTCACTGTGAAGCTGACAGCCAGGTTCATAGAGATCTCCAGGAGTGGGCAGACCAGTGAGCTCAATGATATCAAAGGCTTTGGCTTCGTGATGAACATTTCCTGTCATCCACTCAAGGACCCAAGTCTTCGGATCTCTGTTGTAACCACGTATGTGAAGTGTGGCATAAAATTGGAGCAGCAACTCTTCGTTCCAGTGCTCTTGGTCGGTGATGAAGGGCAGCAATCCAACCTCTTTGAAGCAATCCAGAGCTTCTTCCAAACAGGGCAGACCAGTTATTGCTTCGGTGTCAAGACGCATATGTGGGAAGATGCGACCTTGATTGTACAGAATGCATGAGTAATAGCTTCGCTGTGGATAGCTCCAGAACCGACCAGAAGATATTCGTTCCCTTGAGTAGGGGTTCTTGGAGCTATTGAAGAAGGTGTCGTCTGCTTTGAAGCCGTTGACATTGAAGGATCCAGGTGCTAATGCAGGACCTAGAAACTTGGGCAACCTTGGCATGGGCTTCTGTACCTGAGGCCTATGCTCAATATGATAGTCAAACTGAGGACCAGCAGTAGGCGCTGGAATAGAAGCAGTAGCATCATTGGCTTCGCTAACTTCTGGTTCTTGGGTTGGTGTAGGCTCCACATTTGCTTCAGCCATGATAGCGTCAGTGGCTTCATTGGAGTTGGTGGTGGCAGCCTCAAGATTTTCTACCTCCACTTGATGAGCTGGAGGGTCGGGCACAGACACGTTCTCCTCGAGAACATCTTCTTCAGTAGTTGGGGGAGTAGGGACACGTTCTTCTTCTTGAGTGTCATCGGCTGATGCAGCCGGAAGGTCTTCAGTAGTTTTAGCCTCAGACTCGGAGACTTGAGACCTTGGTCCTTTGCGAAGCCTGCGTAACGCTGGCGACGCCTTTGGAGATGGAGTTGGCTGGGCCTCAAAGTCATCTTCTTCTTCTTGCCGGGGTGGTGTGACTTGTTGTTGTGGGTGATCAGCCCATGATGCATCCTGAGCAATTGGCGTCAGAGGACGACCAATGCTGATGAGTTCACTGTGCGTAAGCACAGGCGATGATACCTGTTGGTGCTCGATCTGAGGAAGAACTACATCATCTTCAACATGGTCATGGTGACCAATGTCTTCAGCAGCGGTGGGATCACCTGCTGGTATGTCTTCAGCTTCATGAGCCTCTGTGAAAGCAGGCTCATGGACAGTCAGTTGGCGCTCTTGATGTTCAGTGGCAGGGCGAACCATGGAGATAGGTTCAACAATTAAGGGCTCTGTGGGAGCAGCTCGTTCCTTCTTGGTCTTCCGCTTCTTCTTGGAGGGAGCAGCAGCAGAGGCTTCAGGATGTTTCCTCTTTCTGGCTTCAGCGTCAGCAGTCCTCGTCTTCTTCAGTTCTGAAGCAGTAGACCTGGATTTTGGCTTTGAGCCAGTCATGCTGGTTGGGAAGACGATGGGATGTGCTTCCTGCCTTGGTGCGTTGGGTTCGGCCATAGCGGGCTTCTTCTTCTTCTGCTTTGCAGCCATCCTGGGGTCAATGCTAGGGCGCCCAAGGGCCTTGCATTTCTCAGCCTCATTGTAGGCTTGCACACACTTGTCAGCCAGGTTCTTCATGCGCTCACGAGAACCTTGAGCTTCTTCACGCTTCTTGAGAAAGGCTTCTTTGAGCTCGTGCAGCATGATCTTGAAGTTCTTGACCTCTTGCACGCTGAGCTTGGCCATATGCTTCTTGAACTGAGCTTCTCAAAGTCAATCTTCTGCTTCAGTTCAACGATGCGCTGGGCTATAGCTAACTCTGAAGCAATGGCGCCATGGAAAGCGACACTGAGGCCAATGGGAAGTTGCAGATCTTCAAAGCTAAGGTTGGGCGTGTCAAACCACTCATCGATGAAGTCGTGGATGATTTCCACGTCAAAGAGAGGCAAATTGTTGAAGATTTCTGCTTCTTCTTTGCTCTTGATCAGTTGCTCAAGAGCGTCATCTGCAAGATCTTCATCATTGGACAGATCAATGGCATCGTTGCGCAGAATGGCAACAGCAGTCAGTTCTTGGCTGGTGTGTGGCAGAGGCATCTTGACTCTCGGGGGCTTGGAGATACGTGACAGATCTTCAGACTGCACACTGTCTTTAGGAGGTGCAGTAGCCAGTGGCTTCGCCCGTGAGATTTTTGGTGCTGAAGCTTTAGGCAGCTTTGGCTTTTGCGGCTTTGGAGTAGGAGCTAGGGCTTCATCAGTGTCAGCATCATCATCAGAATGATCCACTTTGGCACCTTGAACAGAGATGTGAGTGATGAGGCCATCCAGGTTGTAGAACGGACCAACGACATTGGGTTCGGCATCGCGGGTACCATCTGCACGGGGAGCAGAGGGACCAGGATTGAAGTCTAGTCCCAATGACTTCTTATTCTGCTTCGCCGAATTTTGGGCAAACTGGAAGTTGCGCTTGAACAGATTGTCGTCACGACACGAGAGCAGTGACGATGGGTCAGCATCCGCATGCTGTGGTCCATGGACCATGCAGGGATAGAAACCTTGTTCAATGGCTTCATCTCTGGACCTGGGTTGAAGATTTTTGTATAGGACGTTGTTGGGGAACGTTGCAGAAAACAAAAATTTTCCTACTCGTTTCACCAAGATCATCTAGGAGTTCATCTAGCAACGAGTGATTAGATGCATCTACATACCTTTGTAGATCGCGAGCGGAAGCGTTCAAAAGAACGGTGATGATGTAGTCGTACTCGACGTGATCCAGATCACCGATGACCAGCGCCGAACGGACGGCACCTTCGCGTTCAACACACGTACGGAACAGCCACGTCTCCTCCTTCTTGATCCAGCAAGGGAGGGAGGAGAGGTTGAGGGAGATGGCACCAGCAGCAGCACGACGGCGTGGTGTTGATGGAGCTGCAGTAATCCGGCAGAGCTTCGCTAAGCACTATGGAGGTGGAGGAGGTGTTGGGGAGGGAGAAGGAGGCAACCAAAGGCCAAGGCGTTCAGGTATGAAGTCCCTCCTCTCCCCCACTATATATAGGAGGGCCAAGGGGGGGTGGTCGGCCCTAGGAGATCCAATCTCCTAGGGGGTGCGGCGGCCAAGGGGGGTTTCCCTCCCCCCCAAGGCACCTAGGAGGTGCCTTCCCCTCCTAGGACTCTTCCCCCTTCAAACCCTAGGCGCATGGGCCTATGTGGGGCTGGTGCCCTTGGCCCATTAGGCCAAGGCGCACCCCCTACAGCCCATGTGGCCCCCCCGGGATAGGTGGACCCACCCGGTGGACCCCCGGGACCCTTCCGGTGGTCCTGGTACAATACCGATAACCCCGAAACTTGTCCCGATGCCCGAAACAGGACTTCCCATATATAAATCTTTACCTCCGGACCATTCCGGAACTCCTCGTGACGTCCGGGATCTCATCCAGGACTCCGAACAACATTCGGGTTACTGCATATACATATCCCTACAACCCTAGCGTAACTGAACCTTAAGTGTGTAGACCCTACGGGTTCGGGAGACAAGCAGACATGACCGAGACGACTCTCCGGTCAATAACCAACAACGGGATCTGGATACCCATGTTGGCTCCCACATGCTCCACGATGATCTCATCGGATGAACCACGATGTCGAGGATTCTATCAACCCCGTACGCTATTCCCTTTGTCTATCGGTATGTTACTTGCCCGAGATTCGATCGTCGGTATCCCAATACCTCGTTCAATCTCGTTACCGGCAAGTCACTTTACTCGTACCGTAATGCATGATCCCGTGACCAGACACTTGGTCACTCTGAGCTCATTATGATGATGCATTACCGAGTGGGCCCAGTGATACCTCTCCGTCATACGGAGTGACAAATCCCAGTCTTGATCCATGTCACCCAACAGACACTTTCGGAGATACCCGTAGTCTACCTTTATAGTCACCCAGTTACGTTGTGACGTTTGGCATACCCAAAGCACTCCTACGGTATCCGGGAGTTACACGATCTCATGGTCTAAGGAAAAGATACTTGACATTGGAAAACTCTAGCAAACGAACTATACGATCTTGTGCTATGTTTAGGATTGGGTCTTGTCCATCACATCATTCTCCTAATGATGTGATCTCGTTATCAATGACATCCAGTGTCCATAGTCAGGAAACCATGACTATCTGTTGATCAATGAGCTAGTCAACTAGAGGCTCACTAGGGACATGTTGACGTCTGTTATTCACACATGTATTACGATTTCCGGATAACACAATTATAGCATGAATAAAGACAATTATCATGAACAAGGAAATATAATAATAATGCTTTTATTATTGCCTCTAGGGCATATTTCCAACAGTCTCCCACTTGCACTAGAGTCAATAATCTAGTTACATTGTGATGAATCGAACACCCATGGAATTCTGGTGTTGATCATGTTTTGCTCTAGGGAGAGGTTTAGTCAACGGATCTGCTACATTCAGGTCCGTATGTACTTTACAAATCTCTATGTCTCCATCTTGAACATTTTCACGAATGGAGTTGAAGCGACGCTTGATGTGCCTTGTCTTCTTGTGAAACCTGGGCTCCTTGGCAAGTGCAATAGCTCCAGTGTTGTCACAGAAGAGCTTGATTGGCCCCGACGCATTGGGTATGACTCCTAGGTCGGTGATGAACTCCTTCACCCATATTGCTTCATGTGCTGCCTCCGAGGCTGCCATGTACTCCGCTTCACATGTAGATCCCGCCACGACGCTTTGCTTGCAACTGCACCAGCTTACTGCCCCACCATTCAAAATATACACGTATCCGGTTTGTGACTTAGAGTCATCCAGATCTGTGTCGAAGCTAGCGTCGACGTAACCCTTTATGACGAGCTCTTCGTCACCTCCATAAACGAGAAACATTTCCTTAGTCCTTTTCAGGTACTTCAGGATATTCTTGACCGCTGTCCAGTGTTCCTTGCCGGGATTACTTTGGTACCTTCCTACCAAACTTACGGCAAGGTTTACATCAGGTCTAGTACACAGCATGGCATACATAATAGAACCTATGGCTGAGGCATAGGGGATGACGCTCATCTCTTCTATATCTTCTGCCGTGGTCGGACATTGAGCTGAGCTCAATTTCATACCTTGCAACACAGGCAAGAACCCCTTCTTGGATTGATCCATATTGAACTTCTTCAATATCTTATCAAGGTATGTGCTTTGTGAAAGACCTATGAGGCGTCTCGATCTATCTCTATAGATTTTGATGCCTAATATATAAGCAGCTTCTCCAAGGTCCTTCATTGAAAAACTTTTATTCAAGTAGGCCTTGATGCTGTCCAAGAGTTCTATATCATTTCCCATCAAAAGTATGTCATCTACATATAATATGAGAAATGCTACAGAGCTCCCACTCACTTTCTTGTAAACGCAGGCTTCTCCATAAGTCTGTGTAAACCCAAACGCTTTGATCATCTCATCAAAGCGAATGTTCCAACTCCGAGATGCTTGCACCAGCCCATAAATCAAGCGTTGGAGCTTGCACACTTTGTCAGCATTCTTAGGATCGACAAAACCTTCCGGCTGCATCATATACAATTCTTCCTTAAGGAAACCATTAAGGAATGTCGTTTTGACGTCCATTTGCCATATTTCGTAATCATAGAATGCGGCAATTGCTAACATGATTCGAACGGACTTCAGCTTCGCTACCGGTGAGAAAGTCTCATCGTAGTCAACCCCTTGAATTTGTCGATAACCCTTAGCGACAAGCCGAGCTTTATAGATGGTCACATTACCATCCGCGTCTGTCTTCCTCTTAAAGATCCATTTATTTTCTATGGCTCGCCGCTCAACGGGCAAGTCAGTCAAAGTCCATACTTTGTTTTCATACATGGATCCTATCTCGGATTTCATGGCTTCCAGCCATTTGTCGGAATCCGGGCCCGCCATCGCTTCTTCATAGTTCGAAGGTTCACCATTGTCTAACAGCATGATTTCCAAGACAGGGTTGCCGTACCACTCTGGTGCGGAACGTGTCCTTGTGGACCTTCGAATTTCAGTAGGGGCTTGATCAGAAGTATTTTGATCATTTTCATTAACTTCCTCTCTAATCGGTGCAGGCACCTCAGGAACATTTTCTTGAGTTGCGCCATTTTCCGGTTCAAGAGGTAATACTTCATCAAGCTCTACTTTCCTCCCACTCACTTCTTTCGAGAGAAACTCTTTCTCCAGAAAGGACCCATTCTTGGCAACAAAGATCTTGCCTTCGGATCTGAGGTAGAAGGTGTACCCAATAGTTTCTTTTGGGTATCCTATGAAGACGCATTTTTCCGACTTGGGTTCGAGCTTTTCAGGTTGAAGTTTCTTGACATAAGCATCGCATCCCCAAACTTTTAGAAACGACAGCTTAGGTTTCTTCCCAAACCATAATTCATACGGTGTCGTCTCAACGGATTTCGACGGAGCCCTATTTAAAGTGAATGCAGCAGTCTCTAAAGCATAGCCCCAAAAAGAAAGCGGTAAATCGGTAAGAGACATCATAGATCGCACCATATCTAACAGAGTGCGATTACGATGTTCGGACACACCATTACGCTGAGGTGTTCCAGGCGGCGTGAGTTGTGAAACTATTCCACATTTTCTTAAGTGTGCCTCAAACTCGTGACTCAAGTATTCTCCTTCACGATCTGATCGTAGAAACTTGATTTTCCTGTCACGTTGATTTTCAACCTCACTCTGAAATTCCTTGAACTTTTCAAAGGTTTCAGACTTGTGTTTCATTAAGTAGATATACCCATACCTACTTAAATCATCAGTGAGGGTGAGAACATAACGATAGCCACCGCGAGCCTCAACACTCATCGGACCGCACACATCAGTATGTATGATTTCCAATAAGTCGGTTGCTCGCTCCATTGTTCCTGAGAACGGAGTCTTGGTCATTTTACCCATAAGGCATGGTTCGCATGTGTCAAATGATTCATAATCAAGAGACTCTAAAAGTCCATCAGCATGGAGCTTCTTCATGCGTTTGACACTTATGTGACCAAGGCGGCAGTGCCACAAGTATGTGGGACTATCATTATCAACCTTACTTCTTTTGGTACTCACATTATGAACATGTGTAGCATCACGTTCGAGATTCATAAAGAATAAACCATTCACCATAGGAGCATGACCATAAAACATATCTCTCATAAAAATGGAACAACCATTATTCTCAGATTTAAAAGAGTAGCCATCTCGAATTAAACGAGATCCCGATACAATGTTCATGCTCAAAGCTGGCACTAAATAACAATTATTAAGGTTTAAAACTAATCCCGAAGGGAGATGCAGAGGTAGCGTGCCGACGGCGATCACATTGACCTTGGAACCATTCCCGACGCGCATCGTCACCTCGTCCTTTGCCAGTTTCCGCTTATTCCGCAGCCCCTGCTTTGAGTTACAAATGTGAGCAACTGCACCGGTATCAAATACCCAGGAGCCACTACGGGCACTAGTAAGGTACACATCAATTACATGTATATCACATATACCTTTCGTTTTGCCGGCCTTCTTATCCGCTAAGTACTTAGGGCAGTTCCGCTTCCAGTGACCGCTTCCCTTGCAATAAAAGCACTCAGTCTCGGGCTTGGGTCCATTCTTTGGCTTCTTCCCGGCAGCTTGCTTGCCGGGCGCGGCAACCTCCTTGCCGTCCTTCTTGAAGTTCTTTTTACCCTTGCCTTTCTTGAACTTAGTGGTTTTATTGACCATCAACACTTGATGTTCCTTCCTGACTTCTACCTCTGCTGATTTCAGCATAGCAAATACTTCAGGAATGGTCTTTTCCATCCCCTGCATATTGAAGTTCATCACAAAGCTCTTGTAGCTTGGTGGAAGCGACTGGAGGATTCTGTCAATGACCGCATCATCCGGGAGATTAACTCCCAGCTGAGTCAAGCGGTTATGCAACCCAGACATAGTGAGTATGTGCTCACTGACAGAACTGTTTTCCTCCATCTTACAGCTGAAGAATTTGTCGGAGACTTCATATCTCTCGACCCGGGCATGAGCTTGGAAAACCATTTTCAGCTCTTCGAACATCTCATATGCTCCATGTCTCTCAAAACGCTTTTGGAGCCCCGGCTCTAGGCTGTAAAGCATGCCGCACTGAACGAGGGAGTAGTCATCGAAACGTGCCTGCCAAGCGTTCATAACATCTTGTTCTGCAGGGAGAACGGGTGCGTCACCAAGCGGTGCTTGTAGGACATAATCTTTCTTGGCAGCTATGAGGATGATCCTCAGGTTCCGGACCCAGTCCGTATAGTTGCTGCCATCGTCTTTCAGCTTAGTTTTCTCTAGGAACGCGTTGAAGTTGAGGACTACGTTGGCCATTTGATCTACAAGACATATTGCAAAGATTTTAGACTAAGTTCATGATAATTAAGTTCAACTAATCAAATTATTAGTGAACTCCCACTTAGATTAGACATCCCTCTAGTCATCTAAGTATTACATGATCCGAGTTAAACTAGACCGTGTCCGATCATCACGTGAGACGGACTAGTCAACATCGGTGAACATCTTCATGTTGATCGTATCTTCTATACGACTCATGCTCGACCTTTCGGTCTTCTGTGTTCCGAGGCCATGTCTGTACATGCTAGGCTCGTCAAGTCAACCTAAGTGTTTGCATGTGTAAATCTGTCTTACACCCGTTGTATGTGAACGTCTGAATAAAACACCCGATCATCACGTGGTGTTTTGAAACAGCAAACTGTCGCAACGGTGCACAGTTAGGGGGAACACTTCTTGAATTTATTGTGAGGGATCATCTTATTTACTACCGTCGTTCTAAGTAAACAAGATGCAAAACATGATAAACATCACATGCAATCAAATAATAAACGTGACATGATATGGCCAATATCACATAGCTCCTTTGATCTCCATCTTGGGGCTCCATGATCATCTTGTCACCGGCTTGACACCATGATCTCCATCATCATGATCTCCATCATCGTGTCTCCATGAAGTTGCTCGCCAACTATTACTTCTACTACTATGGCTAACGCGTTTAGCAATAAAGTAAAGTAATTTACATGGCGTTTCTCGATGACACGCAGGTCATTAAAAGAATAAAGACAACTCCTATGGCTCCTGCCGGTTGTCATACTCATCGACATGCAAGTCGTGATTCCTATTACAATAGCATGAACATCTCATACATCACATATAGATCATTCATCATTCATCACAACTTTGGCCATATCATATCACAAACCACTTGCTGCAAAAACAAGTTAGACGTCCTCTAATTGTTGTTGCAAGTTTTACGTGGCTGAATTAGGGTTCTAGCAAGAACGTTTTCTTACCTACGTTAAAGCCACAACGTGATTTGTCAACTTCTATTTACCCTTCATAAGGACCCTGTTCATCGATTCCGCTCCAACTAAAGTAGGAGAGACAGACACCCGCCAGCCACCTTATGCAACTAGTGCATGTTAGTCGGTGGAACCGGTCTCACGTAAGCGTACGTGTAAGGTTGGTCCGGGCCGCTTCATCCCACAATACCGCTGAAGCAAGAAAGGACTAGTAACGGCAAGAAAGTTGACAAATCTACGCCCACAACAAATTGTGTTCTACTCGCGCAAGAAGAACTACGCATAGACCTAGCTCTGATACCACTGTTGGGGAACGTTGCAGAAAACAAAAATTTTCCTACTCGTTTCACCAAGATCATCTAGGAGTTCATCTAGCAACGAGTGATTAGATGCATCTACATACCTTTGTAGATCGCGAGCGGAAGCGTTCAAAAGAACGGTGATGATGTAGTCGTACTCGACGTGATCCAGATCACCGATGACCAGCGCCGAACGGACGGCACCTCCGCGTTCAACACACGTACGGAACAGCCACGTCTCCTCCTTCTTGATCCAGCAAGGGAGGGAGGAGAGGTTGAGGGAGATGGCACCAGCAGCAGCACGACGGCGTGGTGTTGATGGAGCTGCAGTACTCCGGCAGAGCTTCGCTAAGCACTATGGAGGTGGAGGAGGTGTTGGGGAGGGAGAAGGAGGCAACCAAAGGCCAAGGCGTTCAGGTATGAAGTCCCTCCTCTCCCCCACTATATATAGGAGGGCCAAGGGGGGGTGGCCGGCCCTAGGAGATCCAATCTCCTAGGGGGTGCGGCGGCCAAGGGGGGTTTCCCTCCCCCCCAAGGCACCTAGGAGGTGCCTTCCCCTCCTAGGACTCTTCCCCCTTCAAACCCTAGGCGCATGGGCCTATGTGGGGCTGGTTCCCTTGGCCCATTAGGCCAAGGCGCACCCCCTACAGCCCATGTGGCCCCCCCGGGACAGGTGGACCCACCCGGTGGACCCCCGGGACCCTTCCGGTGGTCCCGGTACAATACCGATAACCCCGAAACTTGTCCCGATGCCCGAAACAGGACTTCCCATATATAAATCTTTACCTCCGGACCATTCCGGAACTCCTCGTGACGTCCGGGATCTCATCCGGGACTCCGAACAACATTCGGGTTACTGCATATACATATCCCTACAACCCTAGCGTAACTGAACCTTAAGTGTGTAGACCCTACGGGTTCGGGAGACAAGCAGACATGACCGAGACGACTCTCCGGTCAATAACCAACAGCGGGATCTGGATACCCATGTTGGCTCCCACATGCTCCACGATGATCTCATCGGATGAACCACGATGTCGAGGATTCTATCAACCCCGTACGCTATTCCCTTTGTCTATCGATATGTTACTTGCCCGAGATTCGATCGTCGGTATCCCAATACCTCGTTCAATCTCGTTACCGGCAAGTCACTTTACTCGTACCGTAATGCATGATCCCGTGACCAGACACTTGGTCACTCTGAGCTCATTATGATGATGCATTACCGAGTGGGCCCAGTGATACCTCTCCGTCATACGGAGTGACAAATCCCAGTCTTGATCCATGTCACCCAACAGACACTTTCGGAGATACCCGTAGTCTACCTTTATAGTCACCCAGTTACGTTGTGACGTTTGGCATACCCAAAGCACTCCTACGGTATCCGGGAGTTACACGATCTCATGGTCTAAGGAAAAGATACTTGACATTGGAAAACTCTAGCAAACGAACTATACGATCTTGTGCTATGTTTAGGATTGGGTCTTGTCCATCACATCATTCTCCTAATGATGTGATCTCGTTATCAATGACATCCAGTGTCCATAGTCAGGAAACCATGACTATCTGTTGATCAACGAGCTAGTCAACTAGAGGCTCACTAGGGACATGTTGACGTCTGTTATTCACACATGTATTACGATTTCCGGATAACACAATTATAGCATGAATAAAGACAATTATCATGAACAAGGAAATATAATAATAATGCTTTTATTATTGCCTCTAGGGCATATTTCCAACAGACGTCTCCCCATGGTCGCTTGATGGCATTCTTCTCAGCATATTCCTTTGTTACAAACCTGTACTTGAACCACTGTTCTGCCCAATATCGTCGAATCCATTGGATTCGTGTCTTGCGCTGATTGTAATCCTCTTCTAGATCTGTCTTGTACAGTTCTGAGAGGTCATCGGGCAGATCTCTTGATGTTTCACCTCGACGCTTTCTGCCACCCTTTCTTGCTGATTTCTCTATGGCCATGAACTTTAAACTGAATGGCTTCAATACGTTCAAAGGCTTCAAGGGCTTTTGCGTGTTGGACAAACAGGAACTGGCTTCAAGAGAATTTATGTGATGCTGTAAGAATTCTGCAAATGAATGCAGACTATGAGAACCAAGGGATTCTCCCACGGACATGTACCTGTGACAGCATTAAGGTGCGAGGAAAGGGGAAGAGGTCATATGCATTCTCAGAAGATTTTGAAGATAAATCAGTTTAGAAGACATTGACCTCATCGTGCGAAGACATTCACTCATAGATAAGGAGTTGGTTCCAGATTTGTACGAATCCACAGATCAGTACAAGTGAGGAATCTAACTACTTTCTGAAGCATAAGTGAACATACTAGGAATAATATGAGATGCAGTATGAAGTGAATCCAATTTGTGTGAACAGAAACTGCTTGTGGTAGAAAGTGACGAATCTATAGGATCAAAGAGGCCGTAAAAAGGAAGTTTTATTTACCACACAAGGAACTGCTAGACGGAGTGGAAGAGGAGGCCGAGCAGTTCGATCGTCCGTGCCCTAACATGGCGACAAAGGACACCTACGGCGACGGCGGAGAAGACGATGTCCGCGGCCGGCGTGAAGACGGTGTCGGAGAGGTCACGGCAGCTAAGCACTTCGTCGTCGGCGTCGTCGAGGGCTAGCGGTGGCGCTAGGGTTCGTGCGAGAGTGGAAGAAAGGATAATGACTGTGGTAAGGCATGTATTTATAGGGACAGGGACGGCACAGCGTTATTACACAGGTGCCCTTGGCGATTCACATCTGAAGAACACGTGACCATCATGCAACATATCGGAGGTTGTTCCACGTTCCCACGCACGCCTGGATTGTCGGGTGGTCGTTCCCACTTCTCCAGGTTTCAGGTGAAGGAATTAGCATTGAAAACGGACTTAATGTTTGTCTCTGTATCTTCTGCTGACAAGGACGCAGAGAAGATATTCGACAGTTTCAATAGAATGCATATGATTTGGAGAGATAGAGTTTGAGATAGAAATCATAGAGAGGTTAGGGTCCGATCACATTCACTTAGTTCAAAAGATTCAACAAGAAGACATAGCTATAAGTGAATGCTGTAGAGGACAGAACACTAGTATATATATATATATGATCAACATAATGAAGATAATCATGAAGACATGTTGAGATTGAAGCCAAATCAAATGTGAAGACACATCAAATGTAACACCATGGGTAAAACACTTCAAACAGACGAATTTTGTGGTGGTGTTACCCACCATATAGGAAGTATTAGACCCAGACACGGCGCACAATTATCGTGGCGCTCCGAAGTCAAATTCCACATTAATGTATTCACACTTAGAATGTATGTCTTCATTGACTGAAGATATACTTTACTTCGTGTGTTGCACATCTAAGTCATCAATATGCATAAGTGTTAGGATGTGTGCCTGATCACAGGACATTTGAGGATTCCAAGATATTTAGCTCACACCGTAACTTGCAAAATCTCTTCTCATCCAAGGGCTTGGTGAAGATATCTGCCAATTGCTCTTCAGTGTTGACGTGTATGATATCAATATCTTCCTTCAAAACATGATCTCTGAGAAAGTGATGACGAATTTCAATATGCTTTGTCTTCGAGTGCTGAACTGGGTTGTTGGCCATCTTGATGGCGCTTTCATTGTCGCAGTAGAGTGGCACTTGCTTCAGATGAATGCCATAGTCTTTGAGGGTTTGCTTCATCCACAGAAGCTGAGCGCAGCGAGATCCAGCAGCAATGTATTCAGATTCAGCAATGGAGAGAGATACACAGTTCTGCTTCTTTGAAGACCAACATACAAGTGATCGTCCCAGAAAATGACATGTGCCTGATGTAGACTTGCGATCCACCTTGTCACCAGCATAATCAGCATCCGAGAATCCAACCAGATCAAACTCTGAGCCCTTTGGATACCATAATCCTAGAGTTGGGGTGTAAGCCAAATATCAAAGAATTCGCTTCACAGCTAAGTGATGTGATTCCTTTGGTGCCGCTTGGAATCGAGCACACATGCAAACACTAAGAATAATATCTGGCCTAGATGCACATAGATAAAGTAAAGAACCAATCATGGAGCGGTATACCTTTTGATAGAACTCTTTACCATTGTCGTCGGGACCCAGATGATGTTTGGCTGGCATTGGCGTCGTGAAGCCTTTGCAGTCTTGCATACCAAACTTCTTCAGGCAATCTTTGAGATACTTCTCTTGAGATATAAAGATGCCGTTGTGTTGCTGACGTATTTGAAGACCAAGGAAGAACTTCAGCTCACCCATCATGGACATCTGATATTTCTCGTGCATCATATATCCAAACTCTTCACTGTATTTTTGATTGGTGCAGCCGAAGATAATGTCATCCACATATATTTGGCACACAAACAGTTCACCATCATATGTCTTCGTGAAGAGAGTGGGGTCGAGGGAACCAGATTTGAAGCCTTTGCTCTTCAGGAAGTCTTTGAGTGTGTCATACCAAGCCCGAGGGGCTTGTTTGAGGCCATACAGTGCCTTGTTGAGCTTGTATACCATGTCAGGATATTTTGGATCTTCAAAGCTAGGTGGTTGTGCGACATACACTTCTTCTTCAATCTTGCCATTGAGAAAAGCGCTCTTCACATCCATTTGATACAGATGTATGTTATGATGATTTGCATAGGCCAGCAGCATGCGTATGGCTTCCAGTCTAGCCACAGGAGCAAATGTTTCATCGAATCCAATCCCTTCAACTTGAGTGTATCCTTGAGCAACGAGACGAGCTTTGTTTCTGACAACTTGACCATGCTCATCTTGCTTGTTGCGATATATCCATTTGGTGCCTATTATATTGTGCTTCCGAGGATCAGGACGCTTAACCAGTTCCCATACATTATTCAGCTCAAACTGTTGAAGCTCTTCTTGCATAGCTTGAATCCATTCAGGTTCCTTGAAGGCTTCTTCAACTTTCTTGGGTTCTGTTATTGAGACAAATGCGAAGTGCCCACAAAAATTTGCTAGCTGTGTTGCCCTTGAACGAGTGAGTGGACCTGTTGCATTGATGCTATCGATTATTCTCTCAATCTACACTTCATTTGCAACACGAGGATGTACAGGACGAAGATTTTGCTCTTGCTGATCATTATCATTGTTAGAGGGATTGTCTTCAGGCTGATCATTGTCTTCAGGCTGATCAGGTGCGGAGATGATAAGTTCTTCTTCAGGTTGAGCTTCAGAAGGTATGATTTCTCCAGTTCCCATAAGTTTGATTGATTCACTGGATGGAACTTCATCTAGCACATTTGGCAGTTGCTCTCTTTGTGAGCCGTTAGTTTCATCGAACCGCACATCCACTGTTTCAACCACTTTGTAATGAAAGAGATTGAAGACTCTATAGGAGTGCGAATCCTTTCCATATCCAAGCATAAAACCCTCATGTGCTTTTGGTGCAAATTTTGAAGTGTGATGTGGATCCTTGATCCAGCACTTGGCGCCAAATACTCTGAAGTAACTAACATTTGGCTTCTTGCCAGTAAGGAGTTCATAGGATGTCTTGTTCAGAAGCTTGTGAAGATAAACACGGTTGATGATATGGCATGCAGTGTCATTGGCTTCAGGCCAGAATTTTCTTGGAGTCTTGTATTCATCAAGCATCGTCCGAGCCAACTCAATAAGTGTTCTATTCTTGCGTTCGACGACGCCATTCTACTATGGCGTGTACGGAGCTGAGAATTCATGTGTGATGCCCAAAGTATCAAGATATGTATCAAGGCCAGTGTTCTTGAATTCAGTGCCATTGTCACTTCTGATGTGTTTTATCTTAGCGCCATAGTTGTTCATTGCTCGATTGGCGAAGCATCTGAAGACATCCTGCACTTCAGTCTTGTAAAGGATTATATGCACCCAAGTATATCTTGAATAATCATCAACAATGACAAAGCCAATTAGACAAGCAGTAGTAGTAAGAGTTGAGTAATGAGTGGGACCGAAAAGATCCATGTGCATCAGTTCGAAGGGTTGAGTCGTTGTCATGATTGTCTTCGAGGAATGCTTGGCCCTCGTCATCTTTCCTGCTTCACAGGCACCGCATAAGTGATCCTTCTTGAACTTGACGCCCTCGATGCCTATAACATGCTTTTTCGTTGCAAGGGTGTGGAGGTTCCTCAGGCCAGCATGCCCTAGCCTTCGATGCCAGAGCCAGCATTCAGAAGCTTTTGCTAGAAGACATACTGCAAGTTGTGGTCCTGCTGAGAAATCTACAACATACAAATCATCTTTTCGATACCCTTCAAACACTAGAGACTTGTCAGATTCCATTAGTACAAGGCAACGATATTTTCCAAACATTACAATCATGTTTAAATCACAAAGCATTGAGACAGACATTAAGTTGAAACCAAGGGATTTAACAAGCATGACTTTATCCATGTGTTGATCCTTTGAGATTGCAACTCTACCTAGACCCAATACCTTGCTTTTACCAGTGTTAGCAAATGTGATGTGACTTTTGTCTGATGGACGTAAAGTTGAGTCCATGAGAAGGCTTCGCTTGCCAGTCATGTGATTTGTACACCCACTATCAATAATCCATTCTGAAGCAGCTGGTGTCGTACCCTACAGAGCAGTTAGGGGGATAGGCTTCACAAAGAGAATTGTGAAGCAAAAACATTTGACGAACCAGTGGATTATTAAAGCTTAGATCAAGATTAGAACTAATAGGGCAGGTTGCAAGCGATTCAGAAACAAAGTACATAGTAAGACCATTTGGGCATTTGATCTTGCGCCCTATAAGATGTTTAAGGTCCCCAGCAATAGTGTCAAACAATTTTGGTTTTCGGCTGGAGACCTTTTCCTGCAAAAGAGAGTTAAGCTTTCTTAGCCACCCACATCTTCAGGGGTGGCTTCGAAGCAATAAGTCTAAGTGCAGCATCTAAGAACTTTGGCTTTGGAGCCCTAGCAAAAAGTCTTGCAGGTGGATAATAGTATTCATAAGAGTAAGCAGAATAGTTCTTGGTCTTATGAACATGGCGATTTGATAAACCGCGCTCATATTCATAGGCCTGAGTATGGCTTCCCTGCAAAACATTTGCGTTAGTGTGACTCAGGTGAGTCCTCTGTCTGTATGAAGCCTTTGGACCGTATGAGGCCTGTGGTCTAGGGTTTGTCTTCTTCACCTGTGGTGTCATGATGACATTCACAGGAAGATTCTCCAAACACCTTTTCGGCACCCAAATCTTCTTCATAGGCGGTCCATTCCTGCAGTTAGTACCAATATACCTGGCAAACAATTCACCATTCTGATTCTTAAATAGTTTGTAGTTTGCATCAAAGGATTCATCAATAACAATGGGGTTAGCACAAGTGAAGCCAGATAGAGTGGATGGATCTGCTGAAGGTTCCTTTGCAGCAACCCATGTGGTTTTGGGGTACTGCTCAGGTTTCCAGTAAGAGCCATCAGCATTCATTTTCCTTATGAACCCAACACCCTCTTTCCTAGGGTTTCGATTCAGGATCTGCCTTTTGAGGACATCACAGTGTCTGATGCCCTTTGAGACTTTTGTACATCCCTGTTTCAAGCAGTGTCTTCAACCTAGCATTCTCATCAGCAATAGCAGTGGTGTCCTCAGCAGAGGGGTTGGTTTCGACATCAACAGTTGAAGATATTGCAACAGTAGCAGTAGTAGAACATTCAGCAACATAAGTAGCGTTATCACGCTCAATACATTTAAGACATGGTGGTTCAAATCCTTCCTGAGCTGAACTGATCTGTTTGGCGCGAAGTGACTCATTTTCTTTTTGAAGATCTTCATGAGCCACTCTCAATTTCTTAAGATCTTGCTTCCTTTGAAGTTAATCATAGGAAAGCCTTTCATGAGCTGTTGAGAGCGTTTCATGACGACTTTCAAGTTCCTCATACTTAACGTGAAGATTTTTTATGTCTTCAATTAAGGACTGAGATCATGTCATTTCAGCGTCTAACAGATCATCGCTTTTGTCTAACAGTTTTTGAATGTGTTCCATGGTTTTCTGTTGTTCAGTTGCAATTTTAGCAAGTGTTTTGTAGCTGGGTTTGGAAACACAATCAGAGTCATCGTCACTAGATGTTTGATAGTGAGTAGTGCGTGTGTTTACCTTGGCACCACGTGCCATGAAGCAGTAGGAAGAAGCGGAGTAGTCCTTGTCATTTGCATCGGTGTCGGTGATGAAGTCATTTTCTTCAGTGTTGAAGATGGACTTGGCAACGTACGCTGTAGCCAGACTTGCAATGCTAGAATCGGACTCCTCCTCAGACTCCACCTCCGCCTCCTCAGATGCGGACTCATCCTCAGAGTCCATTTCCTTGCCAACAAATGCACGTGCCTTGCCAGATGAGCTCTTCTTGTGTGATGAAGACTTGGAGGAAGACTTGGAAGAAGATTTTGAGTATTTCTTCTTCTTCTTGTCGTCAGAGTCATACTCCTTGCTCTTCTTCTTCTTCTTCTTCTTCTTCTTCTTCTTGTTCTCATTGTCCCACCGTGGACACTCAGAGATGTAGTGGCCAGGTTTCTTGAACTTGTGACATGTTCTCTTCTTGTAGTCATGAGCAGAAGCTTCATCATTCCTTGAGCTTGATCGTGAAGACTTTCGGAAGCCTTTCTTCTTGGTGAATTTTTGGAACTTCTTCACAAGCATAGCAAGCTCCCTTCCAATGTCTTCAGGATCATCAGAACTGCTGTCAGACTCTTCTTCAGATGAGGAGACAGCCTTTGCCTTCAAGGCACGAGTTCGCCCATAGTTGGGACCGTAGATGTCTCTTTTCTCAGAAAGCTGAAACTCGTGTGTGTTGAGCCTTTCAAGTATGTCAGACGGATCGAGTGTCTTGAAATTAGGACGTTCTTGAATCATCAGGGCTAGGGTGTCAAAAGAACTATCAAGTGATCTCAGGAGTGTTTTGACAACTTCATGCTTGGTGATCTCAGTAGCGTCGAGGGCTTGAAGCTCATTTGTGATGTCAGTGAGTCGATCGAACATGAGCTGGACATTCTCATTGTCATTTCTCTTGAAGCGGTTGAAGAGGTTGCGAAGGACACTGATTCTCTGATCTCTCTGGGTTGAGACGCCTTCGTTGACCTTGGATAGCCAGTCCCAGACTAGCTTAGATGTTTCCAAAGCACTCACACGGCCATATTGTCCAGATGACCACAGATGATATTCTTGGCAGTAGAGTCCAGTTGAACGAACTTCTTGACATCAGCGGCAGTGACACCTTCTCCAGCCTTGGGAACGCCATTCTTGACGACATACCATAGGTCGACATCAATGGCTTCAAGATGCATGCGCATCTTATTCTTCCAGTAGGGATATTCAGTTCCATCGAAGACGGGGCACGCAGCGGAGACTTTAATTATCCATGCAGTCGACATAGCTAAAACTCCAGGTGGTTAAACCGAATCACACAGAACAAGGGAGTACCTTGCTCTGATACCAATTGAAAGTGCTAGTGATCGACTAGAGGGGGGGTGAATAGGCGATTTTTATGAAAGTCTTCAAAACATGTGAGTTTCGAAGACAAATGATAGAAATAAACCTATTATCATGCAGCGGAAGGTAGACTACACTAGGTGTCATGGTTTTGTCACGGCAGATGTCCTAATGTCAGGACTTAGTCGTGAGGCCAACGCATCTATGTGGTAGCTTGAGAGGGGTTGAGCGGAATCGAGAGACGCAACACAAGACAGGGATTTAGACAGCTTCGGGCCCCGGAAAACACCATCCGGTAATAACCCTACATGCTGTTTGAGGCTAGGTCTCATTATCATCATGAGGGAGTCACCGTAAACCGGCTATCCTCTTTTTGTCTAGCCCTAAGATTGTTTCTTCTTGCTTGTAGCTTGTCCCTCTTTGGGGAGCCCTGCCCCTCCTTATATATGTTGAAGGGGCGGTTTACATGACTAGTCCTAGTTGGATTAGGATTACTCTATTACAAGTGGAGTCCTAGTCTTGCTTCCTTTGTAGGAGGATAGTCCTTATGCTTTCCTCATAAACCGGCCCACCATAAACGTGAACCGGCCTTCTGGGCCTTGGGCCTGGTCATCCGTCTGTCCCGCTCGCCGGATCACCAGCGAGTCATAATGACCAAGTGGGTTGCTTGTAAACCGCCAGGTCAGGGCGGGTTGCCAGTGAATCGCCAAGTGTCAGCTGGATCTCAAGTAAACCACCAAGTCCGGTCGGGTTATACCTCCGGCCGGTTTATGCCGCGGGGTATATCCCCGACATTAGCCCCCCAGTTTAATTTGGATTTGTCCATGTTAAACTGATCTATAACATAAACACAAGAACAAATTTGGCGGGTTGTGTTCCGGGTTAAGAATTCTTGTAGACCGGCACCTGATCATCCTTAAGTCCTTGTCATTCCCTCCTTCTAGAAAATACGGATCAATAACCAGCTTCATACTTTAAATTGCTGATGTTGGTTTCTCATAGAAAAATATTGTGAAGAATAATCCACTTGAGTCGGCTTCCAAAACGCCGGTTTAAGAAATTTTGGTCTTGAAATACTCATCTGATATTCATCTGGTTTGAAGATGTAGAACTTGCTGGTTTATCATTGCTAAAACTGCCGGGTTATAAAAACAGATAATTCCGGGTTATGGTTGTTGCCAACGCTGGTTCATGATTGTTGATGACGCCGGGTTATGATTGTTGCAGACACCGGGTCAATCTGGTTTGCTCAAGACTGAGAATTTTGAAAATATTTCTCCATATATGCATATTACCTGTAGCCCCAAGTCTTGAGCAGAACAAAGTGATGGTTTAAGACTTGCTTCAATATAAATACTGCCACTTTTGAAGAAATCCATGTTGTTCATCCCAGTCACTAGTAAAAACTGAACACTCCATATTATGTAGCCCCCAAATGCCGGGTTGTCATGCTTGCAGCAACCTGGGACTTGTAATTGCTTATAAAAACTTCAATCAGTGTAGCCCCCAAGGGCCGGGTCATTATGCAATAATGAGCAGGGACTTTGTAAATATAATCATGTAGACTTAAGCAGTGATGTGTAGCCCCCAAGGGCCGGTTTAGTAAGATAATACTGAACCGGGACTTGATATATACTCAAATGTTTTGACAGGAGCAATTGGTAGCCCCCAAGGGCCGTCTTATTATGATGTGATGAGTCAGGTCTTCAATAAGACTAATAAAAATGATTTTGCATTAGCCCCCAAGTGTCATGGTGCATGCTTGCAGCGACATGAGACTTGCATATTTGATATAATCTTCAGTTGAATAATGTAGCCCCCAAGTGCCGGGTCATAAGCCTGCAGCGACTTGGGACTATTCCTTCAATTGTAAAATAAATCATATCCCTTGATAATATAATAGCCATTGCGCTAAAGCGACTTTGAAAATCTTAATCATAATACTGATTATTGATAACCATAATAAAATCCAGCCATGTTGGCTATTTTGAAGATTTGAATAATATAATCCAATGATTTATGAGCGCATGATTCCAATGGCGCAATCCAAATATATGCTGGCGATTTATAGTCGAAAAATAGACCGGGCTGATAGTCCCGGATTATGATTTAATCGTGTTCCGTCAATTTGTAATTGACAGTCGAACCGGTTTAAGAATTTGTCGGTTTTCAAAACGCAACAAAAGAAATATATGTCTAAATGAAACAAAATTTCAAAGGCAATGATAAAACAATTGGCAAAAAAGAGGCAATTGAGGTCATCAAATGGCATTACCATGGTCAGACATGACCAAGCCCCCAATAGGCGTAGCTATGGTTCAAGTCAGCCAGGTCCCCAAATGATGCAGTGGCATTATGCCGATCAAGAGGCGTAGCGATGGTTCGGGTTCGACCAAAGCCCCCAAGTGATTCTGTGGCCTTAGGCCGATCAAGAGGCGTGACTGGTTCAGATGTGACCAAGTCCCCAAGTGATCTGGTGGCTTTCGCCTATCAAAAGGTGTTGCATTGGTTCAGACATGACCAAGCCCCCAAGTGATGTTGTGGCACTAGGCCGATCAAGAGGCGTGACTATGGTTCAGACGTGACCACAAGTCCCCAAGTGATCAATAATATGATAAGCCAATAAGGTATGATACCCATGTTTGAACCGCTCATCATGGCAGCAGGTCCTCTTTGGCACCCTTTAACTTTTTGCAAGAGATAAATCCTTCTTGAACCGGATATTAAACCGGATATTGAGAGCTTCAAAGCTTTGTGGGAGACATCTTTCCCTTGAACCGGATTTTAAACCGGAATCTTCATTTTCAGCCAAAAATTTTCTGACGGCCTTTAAACTCGAACTTGCGAGAAGTTAATTTCTTTTTGAACCGGAAATTCTTAAATCGGAATTAAGAGTTTCAAAGCTTTGTGGGAGATAGCTTTCCCGTGAGCCGGATTTCAAAACCGGAATCCTTCTTTTTAAGCCGGAAATTTTCTGACGGCCTTTAAATTTTCACCAATATGGCGGTTTTAGGGTCCTGCATTAGATAACTTTGCAAGCCGGAGTAATTGCTCCTTTAAAGAAAGCAATATATAATATAAAAATATACTGGATGGATTTCACCTGATATGTTAGGCCAGTTAATATCCACCGCGGGGTTGATGATCACCATGATGAAGCTGAAATCGATCATGGCCAAGTCGGCCGTGGCAGCAAGGCAGATGAACCAGCCGCGGCATTGTTGACCGGCGTGGACGGGCGAAGCAATCGCAGGCGCGGATATATCCATAACACAACCCTTGCTCTTTCAATGAACAATTGTCCCGTGGTATAAACCATGTTTGCCGTGCATAATCGTCCTGAAAACAACAAATAATGCAAGACCGAGTAATTTTTTTCAAAAGAAAACAAAATATATCAATTAAAAATTGAATGGATGGATTTCACCTGATTTATTCAAACGATGAATGATCAGTGTATATCATCCGATATTTTTTCGCTGGATGAACGCAGATATTTGACAATCTTCCTTTATCCTTTTCATAATGACTGTAGCCGCAGTTCTTCACGTGGAAAGCTTTATCAACAGGCACAAGGATGTAAAAGGTATGGCCGGGTCATATACAGAGCAGGAATTTTGAAAAGGGGGCGGCCGTATCACAGCAATAGAGGCGCAGCAGCTCGCAGTGCAACGGCAAAGGCGCAGCCGTAGCCAGTGGGAAGGCAGCAGCAAGCCAGCATCCTCTTGCAAGAACAAGCGGGCCGGGTCGTGGCCACGGCAGCCTTGACGCGGGGGCGATTTGGCGAGGCCACTCGGCGGTGACCCGGTGGCGATTCAGCCAGGCCGCTCCATGGTAACCCGATGGTGATTCCGCAAGGCCGGATCGTAGCGGGAAGTGGAGCTGTAGTCCGGTAGCGGAGGGCCGGTGACGGTAGGAAGATGGCCCTGCGGTGTGTGGAAGCAGAAACGAACCAAAGCGGCCGGCGAAGCGCAAACGCGCCCGCGACCACAGCAACAGAAGCGGGCCGACCCGGGATGGTGCTAGAAGGAGTGCTCGAACCACAACAGCCATGCCCGCGACCACAACAGTAGAAACGCTCGCGAACCACAACAGCTCCGGTTCATACGAACAAGCGGACATGGTGACCCGGCGCGGCAACTCGTGTATAGCAGACTCGGCAACTCGAGGCCGGCAACGGCGGGAGACGCGGCAGTAGCAAAGCGTCCCATGGACGACCCGGCCAAGAGCGATGGCGGTTTAGCGCGAAGTGGAACTAGCTTGGTACCAAGGCTGAACCTGACGGAGCGTGGCGCAGCTCAGAGGGAACATCCATGGCCGGTCTTGCGAGCGGAGGTACGGGTTGATGTTGTGACCCGGTGGAGTAGAACCGCGCAGGACAGTGCTTGGTCAGGGCCATGACGTCGATGGTGGTTTAGGGGCGAGGCCAGGCACGCTGCAGGCGGCTCGCGGCCGGTTTGTTGCAGACCAGCAATGGAAACGGGGTGACCCGGCGGAGGCGGGCCATGGTGGAGACAAACCGGCGGAGGTGGTGCGGCGGCTCTTGGCGTGGCAGCCCAACAGCGCACCAGCAGGGGTGGCTTGGCGATGAGGTGAAGGAGAATCCGAGTGCGCCTGTAGTTGATGAGTCCGCAGTGTTGATCCTCCGGATTGTTGTCATATCCGCTCATAGTCGGCAAGGCGGATCACAGTGACAGCCAGCGATGCGACGGTGGAGGTCAGCAACAGCGGCGGGGTTGACTTGAGACTGTGGCGACACACAGCAAATGCGGAGACGAGCTCGGCCAGGCGCGGGCGGCCCGTGGCGGCGGCTCAAAGTGAGGCCATTGCGAGAGGCGCAGGCGGAGGCTGTTACAAGGTGGAGGCGATGCAGAGTGTCTCGCCCCTGTTTCAACTTGCCACGGTTGAAGACGGCGCCGCGAAACTCCAACGACTGGATGGTGGCTTTAGCGCGGCTGGCGGTTTGGCACAGAAGAGGTGCAGTGACTCATGCGCATCTATCTTGACGAGGCGTCCCGGTGCAACACCCGTCTGTGAGCAGGGCGGAGACGGAGCCTAGCCAGTGATAATGGGAGTAGTGATACGGGCGCGGCAGCGAGGGTGTGATGGCCGACCCGGCGACGTGGTCGATGCTTCATCGAAGATTGAGTCCGCGTCCCAGTTGTGGACTTCCGCGTGCATGGCCTTGCTGTTCAGGCCAAGCCTGATCCCTCGACGAGTTTCGCCAGGGCGTGTTCAGGTCTGTAGGTGTAGTAGAGACAAACCGGAGTCTACAGCGACGACCGGCCCGGCCGCGATAGGAGAGGTCGTAGTGGCTCGGAACCAACGAGCGGTTTGAGGGCGCAGGCGTAGTCGATGGATGAGTCTGAGTTACGGACGGCTCTGTTTCCTTTCCTTGACTTTGATTTTTTATTCCAATTTGTTGTAGCACGTCCAACCCTCTAATAGTTCTGATGTCTATCTTGTCTTCAACTCGGTTTCGCCGGATCATCCAGACGTAGAGGCGCGTACTGCTGCATAACTCCAGCTTTAATCCAAAAGCAATGATTTATTGGCTCTGCCTATGGCTATTCCATGCCGGTTTATCCTGTGTGATTTCCTCTATGCCGGTTCAACTGATTAATCATGAGCTTCTCGATCCCTCGGAGAGATCCCTTCAAGAACTCACCACCATCGTACGAGGCCCCACGGTGGGCGCCAACTGTCGTGGTTTTGTCACAGCAGATGTCCTAATGTCAGGACTTAGTCGTGAGGCCAACGCATCTATGTGGTAGCTTGAGAGGGGTTGAGCGGAATCGAGAGACGCAACACAAGACAGGGATTTAGACAGCTTCGGGCCCCGGGAAACACCATCCGGTAATAACCCTACATGCTGTTTGAGGCTAGGTCTCATTATCATCATGAGGGAGTCACCGTAAACCGGCTATCCTCTTTTTGTCTAGCCCTAAGATTGTTTCTTCTTGCTTGTAGCTTGTCCCTCTTTGGGGAGCTCTGCCCCTCCTTATATATGTTGAAGGGGCGGTTTACATGACTAGTCCTAGTTGGATTAGGATTACTCTATTACAAGTGGAGTCCTAGTCTTGCTTCCTTTGTAGGAGGATAGTCCTTATGCTTTCCTCATAAACCGGCCCACCATAAACGTGAACCGGCCTTCTGGGCCTTGGGCCTGGTCATCCGTCTGTCCCGCTCGCCGGATCACCAGCGAGTCATAATGACCAAGTGGGTTGCTTGTAAACCGCCAGGTCAGGGCGGGTTGCTAGTGAATTGCCAAGTGTCAGCTGGATCTCAAGTAAACCGCCAAGTCCGGCTGGGTTATACCTCTGGCTGGTTTACGCCGCGGGGTATATCCCCGACACTAGGCAAACCATAGTCATGTATTCAATGAAGTGAAAGCACAATGACAAATAGCAGCTAGGCAGTAAGGATCAGGTAGGAAGATGTTAAGAAGCCAATCAGTACATGTAATCACTTAGTGAAGTCAAATGGTGATGCTATCGTACAATGACTTCACAAGAGCCAACAGTAAGTAAGGGAAGGGAAGGACGAAACCAGTGACTCGTTGAAGACAATGATTTGTTGGACCAGTTCCAGTTGCTGTGACAACTGTACGTCTGGTTAGGGAGGCTGAGATTCAACTCAGAAGACCTCGTCTTCACCTTATTCCCCTTGAGCTAAGGACACCCAGTCCTCGCCCAATTACTCTGGTAAGTCTTCAAGGTAGACTTCCAAACCTTCACAGACTTCGTTCACCGGCGATCCACAATGACTCTTGGATGCTCAGAACGCGACACCTAACCGGCTGGAGGATTCACAGTCCTGAAGTGTAATAAGTCTTCAGATCACACAAACAAGAAGACTTAAGTGATGCCTAACACTCTTTGGCTCTGGGTGGTTAGGGCTTTATCCTCTCAAGGAATTCTCTCTCAAAGGCTTCGAGGTGGGTTGCTCTCAAACGACAAAAGCCGTACTTCAACTCTGAGCAGCCAACCGTTTATGGTTGTAGGGGGTGGGCTATTTATAACCCGACCTGATTTGTCCGAAATGACCCTGGGTCACTAAGGAACTGACACGTGTTCCAACTGTCAGATTTCAAACACACACGGCAACTTTACTTGGGCTACAAGCAAAGCTGACTTGTCCAACTCTGAACAAGATTCGCTCTCATAGTCTTCACTCGAAGACATAGGATTTTGCTTAAGCATCACTATAGTCATTCTGACTGGTTTTCTTGGACCCCACTTAACAGTACGGTGGTTCCTATGACTCAACAAAGAAGAAAAAGAACTACGAAAGATCTAAGTCTTCGCGCTCCATAGTCTTCATGCGATGTCTTCTCTCGTCATAGTCTTCAAGGTGAATGTCTTCACTTACCACCTTTGACTTCAATGTCTTCATACATTTTTAGGGGTCATCTCTGGTAGGAAAACCGAATCAATGGGGGACTTCTACCTGTGTTATCCTGTAATTCTCACAAACACATTAGTCCCTCAACTAGGTTTGTCGTCAATACTCCAAAACCAACTAGGGGTGGCACTAGATGCACTTACAATGAGATGATCATGTTTTCTAACAAAGTTATCGGCAACTGGCAAGAGCCATATGGTTGTCGCTTTATTGTATGAAATGCAATCACCATGTAATTGCTTTACTTTATCATTAAACAGTAGTGATAGTCGTGGAAGCAATAGTTGGCGAGACGACAACAATGCTACGACGGAGATCAAGGTGTCAAACCAGTGACGATGGTGATCATGACGGTGCTTTGAAGATGGAGATCAAAGGCACAAGATGATGATGACCATATCATATCACTTATATTGATTGCATGTGATGTTTATCTTTTATGCATCTTATTTTGCTTAGTACAGAGGTAGCATTATAAGATGATCTCTCACTAAATTTCAAGGTATAAGTGTTCTCCCTAGGTATGCACCGTTGCTACAGTTCATCGTGCCGAGACACCACGTGATAATCGGGTGTGATAAGCTCTGCATTCACATACAATGGGTGCAAGCCAGTTTTGCACAAGCAGAATACTCAGGTTAAACTTGACGAGCCTAGCATATGCAGATATGGCCTCGAAACATTGAGACTGAAAGGTCGAGTGTGAATCATATAGTAGATATGATCAGCATAGTGATGTTCACCATTGAAAACTTCTCCCTCTCATGTGATGATCGGACATGGTTGTGACAGCCTGGTTTTTGCCCTCTTTTATTTGCCTGATTTTCATTTGAATTGATTCTGAAATTTGGAGTTTTGAATCTTTTCTTGTGGACTTAAACACTTGGGTACCCTTGGCTTTCACCCAAGTGCCTCATCTCCCTCCCTAATCATCATTTCCTCTCTGGTTCACCTCATAATAATATTTGGAATATTTTTCTTTAATGAAAAATATTCATTTTCCTCCTCTTAAACCCTAGCTAGATCAATGTGCTCCAAAGCAACCCCAATTTTTCTTGCCCACAAAAATCTGAGAAAATTTACAAATATTTTTTGAACCCTAGGGCACCTTCCTGAGCAAAAATATTGCACCACCTTTTGGAATATTTTTGCTACAGAAAATATTTCCTGTTCTGGACAGAAATGGTGGTTTCTACAGCAACTACCATTTTACTTGCTCCAATGAGGCTGATTTTTCTTGTGCATCATCACCTTAGTAGATGATTGCTAGCCTCCAAAAACCAACCCCAAACTCCCAGCCGTTTGACCTCAGTAAACTCTCAAAGTTACTGATCAGAAACTTACTTGGCTTGTAAAATCATTTCTACTACGTCTGGGTCCAAACCAAATCATGGTAATCTTCAAAACCACCATGAACAACAAGCCATACATGAACTTTGGACGTAGGTCGGCCTGAGGGCAAAGTTCACGCGGTGACCACGCGTGGACACGATGCCAGCATGCGTGTCGACGCGCTCTGAGTGCCGCCGAGCGCTCTGTTTCGCGCGTGCTCGCTTCCCCAATTGCCAAAGCTTGCCAAACCTCACCACCATCCTCGTCCAAACCCCCTTAACTCTTCCCTGGCACTCACCGACGCTGGAGCTCGCCGCAGCGAGCACGGGCACGGTCCGGCCAACGTAACAGTGCGGTGTGCACTGTGCTGGTCGCCTTCTCCTAGATCATGTGCTCGTCCCCGTTCGCCCATAGTCCCCGCGTGAGTTGTGTCGCCTTCTCCCCCTCTCACTAACGCCGCTCGTCACCGGGCGCCGTGTCCAGGTATCAACGGTGAAGCCCGATCCCCCCCCTCGTTGCTCGCCTAGAAATGGAGCCACCCCAGCCTCCTTGAGCACCATCCTCCACTCCCACACACCCCTCAACATCATAGAGAACCGTAGCCCGGTCGGGCAGGCCACGGGCTGCCGTCCCCGAGCTCGAGCTCGCCGACGATCCTCTCGGGTCATCACGGTAGCTCTAGCCCCTCCCAAACCTGGGCAATCCTTCCAGGGCCTCTGCCACTCTCCGGTGGTGCTATTCTGCCTAGTTGGAGCCCCTGGAGTCGCCGCTGTTCGCCATAGTCTTCGTCTCCGGCGACCTCCGCTCTCTCTCTCTCTCCGCTTGAGAGGTCGATTCCGACGCCGTCCGACCAACCCTAGCTACGCTACGGGTACGGGCAGGTGTGCCTCCATCCCCGCTCTCGATCCCTCCCTCCCATTTTGGCCGAGGAGCCCTCGTCGCCGGCGTGAGCTCTGGCGAAGCCGCGACCTCCTCTATTTCCTCCTCGCTCTCCCCTCACCTGACTAGTGGGGCCCGCTAGTCAGCCACTCAGTACGCATGTGAAGCGGTGGGAGTGGTGGCGCCCCGAGGCTTTACGCCTTCGACGTCACCCCCCTTCTCTGTTTTTATTTAAATTCAAATTTCATTTATATACAGAGAGATTCAAACAGCTATAACTCTTCAACCATAAGTACAAATGAATTGATTCTTTTTGCATTGTGTTCTTTGCAAAGAAATCTAGCAGCTCACCAAAAATGGGATTTTCCCCTGCTGTCTAGATTTTCTGGTGATTTTCAGAAGGGTTCTTGATGTTTTCTTTTTATGTTTAAAATTATTTTCAGAGAATGAAGCTTGTCTTGAGGAACACCAGGGGGCTTGTGAGCCTCATTTGCACTAAGGCAAGCCACAACAACATTTTCATGATGCCACTTCAATATTTGTGATTTTCCTACTTGAATGAATGAATTAATCCATGCATTTAAATCATCATTATTATGTTAATTATATTCTGTTAAGTGTTTGTTTAAGTTTATATGCTTATATTATCGGAAAGATTGTAGCTAATTAGTTGATAGAAAAACTAGAATTAATCTTTGCTATGATAGAAATAATATGGTTATGGAAATAAGTAATTAATTGGAATTATTTTCTTGCATGAGAAAAATGATAAAATTGATTAGAAAAGATTCTGTTTAATGTGAAGTTAATCCTAACCAGAGAAGTATGAGGAGTTGTTGATGTTATGCTTAGTGTGGATTTCGTTGACTCGGTCATTTTCGTTAATATGTGGTGCCTATCTTAGTGTTGCATTGCATGGCATAATATGACACCGGTTATTTTCTTTAAGTTGAACCTGATAATAATACAACTTGAATATATCGTTGACCGGGTCATGGTGCCACTGAATCGAGTTTCTCCCAGCGCAACCACATTTGCCTGTATGGGAAGGCCTTTATTCGGTCTGTTGTCATGCCTCTGGTCGGTGCCTCCAACTAGGGAAGGTTATGGGAGTGCGGTACCCTGGCCCGGTAAGCAGACATAACCTTGTGAGCCCGTTGTTGAGATTTTTGGTACCGTTCCCCATGAGGGACGGTCCCCGTGAGGGACGTTTGGCCACGACGGTGGTTGTTGTGTCTTTGGTAGACACGGGGCCACCCAGGACTAGCCCATTTGGGAATGGGTCAGAGTGGCCGAGAGAGTGTCATGGCAATGGAGGGGTTTCGTCAGAATACCGTTGGTCCACCCGAATGGGAGTACGAGGCCATGGGTTCCGTGGTGTGGGTACAATGTGCTACCTCTGCAGAGTGTATTAATCTATCGATAGCCGAGTCCATGGTTACGGACACCTCGAAAGTAGGTCACACCATGGGTCAACATTTAATTAATCTTGCACACTAAGTCATGAACTTTGCACTGTGGAGGATGGCGGGAAGGTCATCCTGTCGGTTGAGACCAAGTGTTGGTCGTGGTTGTGATCGCCGGAAGGATCACTGTTTGAGACCAAATATTGGTCGTGGTTGTGGTCGCCGGAATGATCATGAGGTATCCATAGCCAAGATCATGTGGTTGGTACGTTTGTGATCCAGAAGTGATCGCTGTTGGTAAGATAGTCTGAGGGTCTGCTCTCATAAGAGCTTGATCACAACATGGTGGTTATGTTGTTGCATTACTAATAATTGGTTAATTATCATGATACTGTTTGTCATTATGTTTATGCTTGTTGTGAGCTTGCAAGTACATTCAATGTACTGACCTGGCGTGTCATGTCAGATTTCAGGGAAATCCCGTGGAAAGGAGTGCCGTTCGAGTCTAGATCGTGTCCACATCGGTGTCCCTGTGCTATGGAGCTTCCGCTACAACGTTGTTCTGTTGCCGCGTAGTTATTATGATCGAGTCCTTTATGTTCACTAAATAATGTACATATTGTCCAGCCGCACCATGTGTGCCACTCGGCCTCGCTACCTGTTGTAATGTAATTTGATCTGCTAGCATCAATAAAGCGGTTGTTTTCTGTACCAAGATGTTGTGTGTTGCCAGAAGACATGGTCTCTGGGTTGTCAATGCAAGGTAAACCGGTTGCTCTGAGCCGGGGTGCCACAATGGTTTAGTTGATATGGATCACGTGATCATTAAGATGACTAGAGGGATGTCTATCTAAGTGGGAGTTCTTAAGTAATATGATTAATTGAACTTTAATTTATCATGAACTTAGTACCTGATAGTTTTTGCATATCTATGTTGTAGAACAATAGCTCGCGTACAGCTCCCCGTTTAATTTTTGATATGTTCCTAGAGAAAATAAGTTGAAAGATGATAGTAGAAATGATACGGACTTGGTCCGTGATCTGAGGATTATCCTCATTGCTGCACAGAATAATTATGTCCTTGATGCACCGCTAGGTGACAGACCTATTGCAGGAGCAGATGCAGACGTTATGAACGTTTGACAAATCTCGGTATGATAACTACTTGATAGTTTAAGTGCACCATGCTTTATGGCTTAGAACCGAGACTTCAAAAACAATTTGAATGCCACAGAGCATATGAGATTTTCTAAGAGATGAAATTGGTATTTCAGTCTCATGCCCGTGTTCAGAGGTATAAGACCTCTAGCGAGTACTTTGCCTACAAGATGGAGGAGAATAGCTCAACTAGTAAGCATGTGCTCAGAATGGCTGGGTACTACAATCACTTGAATCAAGTGGGAGTTAATCTTCTAGATAAGATAGTGATTGACAGAGTTCTCTAGTCCCTATCACCAAGTTACTAGAACTTCGTGATGAACTATAATATGCAAGGGATGACAAAAACAATTCCCGAGCTATTCACGATGTTGAAATCGACAAAGGTAGAAATCAAGAAAGAGCATTAAGTGTTTATGGTTAACAAGAGCACTAGTTTCAAGAAAAGGGCAAAAGGAAAGAAATGGCACTTCAAGAAGAATGGCAAGCAAGTTGCCACTCCCATGAAGAAGCCCAAAGCTGAACCTAAGCCTAAAACTGAGTGCTTCTACTGCAAAGGGAATGGTCATTGGAAGCGGAACTACCACAAATACTTGGTAGATAAGAATGATGGCAAAGTGAACAAAGGTATATTTGATATACATGTTATTGATGTGTACTTTACTAGTGTTCATAGTAACCCCAAGGTATTTGATACTGGTTCAGTTGCTAAGATTAGTAACTCGAAACGGGAGTTGCAGAATGAACATAGACTAGTTAAGAATGAAGTGACGATGTGTGTTGGAAGTGGTTCCAAGATTGATATGATCATCATCGTACACTCCCTATACTTTCGAGATTAGTGTTGGACCAAAATAAAAGTTATTTAGTGTTTGCGTTCAGCATGAATATGATTGGATCATGTTTATTGCAATACGGTTATTCATTTAAGTCAAAGAATAATTGTTGTTCCGTTTACATGAATAAAACCTTCTATGGTCATACACTTGATATAAATGGTTTATTGACTCTCGGTCGTAATGATACACATATTCATAATATTGATGCCAAAAGATGCAAAGTTGATAATGCTAGTGCAACATATTTGTGCCACTACCGTTTAGGTCATATTGGTGTAAAGCCGTGAAGAAACTCCATGCGGATGGATTTTTGGAATCACTTGATTATGAATCATTTGATGCTTGCAAACCATGCCTCATGGGCAAGATGATTAAGACTTCGTTCTCTAGAACAATGGAGCGAACCACTGACTTATTGGAAATAATACATACCGATGCATACGGTCCGATGAGTGCTAAGGCTCGCAGCTGGTATTATTATTTTCTGACCTTCACAGTGATTTGAGCAGATATGGGTATATCCACTTAATGAAACACAAGTCTGAAACATTTGAAAAGTTCAAAGAATTTCAGAGTGAAGTGGAAAATCATTGTAACAAGAAAATAAAGTTTCTACGATCTAATCACAGAGACGAATATTTGAGTTACGAATTTGGTCTTCATTTGAAACAATGTGGAATCATTTCGCAACCCACGCCACCTGGAACACCACAGCGTAATGGTGTGTCCGAACGTCGTAACCGTACTTTATTAGATATGGTGCAATCTATGATGTCTCTTACCGATTTACCACTATCGTTTTGGGGTCATGCATTATAGATAGCTGCATTCACGTTAAATAGGGCACCATCTAAATCCGTTGAGACGACACCGTATGAACTGTCGTTTGGCAAGAAACCTAAATTGCCATTTCTTAAAGTTTGGGGCTGCGATGCTTATGTGAAAAAGCTTCAACCTAATAAGCTCGAACCCAAATCAGAGAAATGTGTCTTCATAGGATACCCAAAGGAGACTATTGGGTACACCTTCTATCACAGATCCGAAGGCAAGATATTCGTTGCTAAGAATGGATACTTTCTAGAGAAGGAGTTTCTCTCGAAAGAAGTGAGTGGGAGGAAAGTAGAACTTGATGAGGTAATTGTAACTTCTCCTCAATTGGAAAGTAGTTCATCATAGAAATCAGTTCTAGTGATGCCTACACCAATTAGTGAGGAAGTTAATGATGATGATCATGAAACTTCGGATCAAGTTACTACCAAACCTCGTAGGTCAACCAGAGTATGTTCCACACCAGAGTGGTACGGTAATCCTGTTCTAGAAGTCATGTTACTAGACCATGACGAACATACGAACTATGATGAAGCAATGATGAGCCCAGATTCTGCAAAATGGCTTGAGGCCATGAAATCTGAGATAGGATCCATGTATGAGAACAAAGTATGGACTTTGGTTGACTTGCTCGATGATCGGCAAGCCATGGAGAATAAATGGATCTTTAAGAGGAAGACGAATGCTGATAGTAGTGTTACTATCTACAAAGCTAGACTTGTCGAAAAAGGTTTTTGACAAGTTCAAGGTGTTGACTATGATCAGATTTTCTCACTCGTAGCGATGCTTAAGTCTTTCTGAATCATGTTAGCAATTGCCACATTTTATGAAATCTGGCAAATGGATGTCAAAACTGCATTCCTTAAGGGATTTCTTAAGGAAGAGTTGTATATGATGCAACTAGAAGGTTTTGTCGATCCTAAAGGTGCTAACAAAATGTGTAAGCTCCAACGATCCATCTATGGACTAGTGCAAGCATCTCGGAGTTGGAATATACGCTTTGATGAGTTGATCAAAGCATATAGTTTTATACAGACTTGTAGTGAACCCTGTATTTACAAGAAAGTGAGTGGGAGCACTACAGCCTTTTTGATAAGTATATGTGAATGACATGTTGTTGATCAGAAATGATGTAGAATTTTCTGGAATGCATAAAGAAGTATTCGAAAGGAGTCATTTCAAAGAAAGACTTCAGTGAAGTTGCTTACATATTGGGCATCAAGATCTATAGAGATAGATTAAGACGCTTGATAAGATTTTTCAATGAGTACATACCTTGACAAGATTTTGAAGTAGTTCAAAATGGAACAGTCAATGAAGGATTTCTTGCCTGTATTGCAAGGTGTAAAGTTGAGTAAGACTCAAAACCCGACCACGGCAGAAAATAGAAAAGGAGAATGAAAGTCATTCCCTATGTCTCAGCCATAGGTTCTATAAAGTATGCTATACTGTGTACCAGACCAATTGTGTACCTTGCCATGAGTTTGGCAAGGGGGTACGATAGTGATCCAGGAGTGGATCACTGGACATCAGTCAAAGTTATCCTTAGTTACTGAAGAAGACTAAGGAAATGTTTCTCGGTTATGGAGGTGATAAAGAGTTCGTCGTAAAGAGTTACGTCGATACAAGCTTTTTACACTGATCCGGATGACTCTAAGCCACAATCTGGATACATATTGAAAGTGGGAGAAATTAGCTAGAATAGCTCTATGCAAAGCATTGTAGACATAGAAAATTTGCAAAAATACATACAGCTCTGAATGTGACAGACCCGTTGACTAAACTTATCTCACAAGCAAAACATGATCATACTTAGTACTCTTTGGGTGTTAATCACATAGCGATGTGAACTAGATTATTGACTCTAGTAAACCCTTTTGGTGTTAGTCACATGGCGATGTGTACTAATCACATAAAGATGTGAACTATTGGTGTTAAATCACATGACGATGTGAACTAGATTATTGACTCTAGTGCAAGTGGGAGACTGAAGGAAATATGCCTTAGAGTCAATAATAAAGTTGTTATTTATATTTCCTTATATAATGATAAATGTTTATTATTCATGCTAGAATTGTATTAACCGGAAACTTAGTACATGTGTGAATACACAGACAAACAGAGTGTCCCTAGTATGCCTCTACTTGACTAGCTTGTTTATCAAAGATGGTTATGTTTCCTGACCATAGACATGTGTTGTCATTTGATGAGCGGGATCACATCATTAGAGAATGATGTGATGGACAAGACCCATTCATTAGCTTAGCATGATGATCGTTTAGTTTTATTGCTATTGCTTTCTTCATGACTTATACATGTTCCTCTGACTATGAGATTATGCAACTCCCGAATACCGGAGGAACACCTTGTGTGCTATCAAACGTTAAAACGTAACTGGGTGATTATAAAGATGCTCTACAGGTGTCTCCCAAGGTGTTTGTTGAGTTGGCATAGATCAAGATTAGGATTTGTCACTCCGAGTATCGGAGAGGTATCTCTGGGCCCTCTCAGTAATGCACATCACTGTAAGCCTTGCAAGTAATGTGACTAATCAGTTAGTTGTGGGATGATGCATTACGGAACAAGTAAAGAGACTTTCTGGTAATGAGATTGAACTAGGTATGAGGATACCGACGATCGAATCTCGGGCAAGTAACATACCGATGACAAAGGGAATGATGTATGTTGTTATGCCGTTTGACCGATAAAGATCTTCGTAGAAAATGTAGGAACCAATATGAGCATCCAGGCTCCGCTATTGGTTATTGACCGGAGATGTGTCTCGGTCATGTCTACATAGTTCTCGAACCCGTAGGGTCCGCACGCTTAACGTTCGATGATGATTTGTATTATGAGTTATGTGTTTTGGTGACCAAAGTTTATTCGGAGTTGAAAGGATCGATATGGTTGACTAGAGGGGGGGTGAATAGGCAACTAACAATTTTTAGCTTTTCTTTATCAATTTAAACTTTGCATCAAAGTAGGTTGTCTAGATATGCAACTAGGTGAGCAACCTATATAATGCAACACGGATAGGAACACAAGCAAGCAAGATATATGAAACAAATAAGCTTCCACAAGTAAAGAAACGAGATAACCAAGAGTGGAGACGGTGGAGACGAGGATGTGTTGCCGAAGTTCCTTCCCTTTGAGAGGAAGTACGTCTCCGTTGGAGCGGTGTGGAGGCACAATGCTCCCCAAGAAGCCACTAGGGCCACCGTAATCTCCTCACGCCCTCACACAATGCGAGATGCCGTGATTCCACTATTGGTGCCCTTGGAGGCGGCGACCGAACCTTTACAAATGAGGTTGGGGCAATCTCCACAACTCAATTGGAGGCTCCCAACAACACCACGAAGCTTCACCACAATGGACTATGGCTTCGCGGTGACCTCAACCATCTAGGATGCTCAAACACCCAAGAGTAACAAGATCCGTAAGGGATTAGTGGGGGAATCAAATATCTCTTGGTGGAAGTGTAGATCGGGGCCTTCTCAACCACTCCCGAGCAAATCAACAAGTTTGGTTGGCTAGGGAGTGATATCAGGCGAGAAATGGAGCTTGGAGCAATAATGGAGCTTAGTGGTGGAAGAGATGAGTCAACGGGGAAGAAGGGGACCCCTTATATAGTGTGTGGAAAAGATCCAACTGTTACCCACCAACCAGCCCGCGGCTAGCGGTACTACCGCGCCTGGCCAGCGGTACTACCGCAAGGCCACGCGGTACTACTGCTTGCAACCAAGCGGTACTACCGCATGGCTGTGCGGTACTACCGTACCGACCCACGGTACTGCCGCAACCCCAGCACAGAACCAATGAACAGACGCATAGGAACTGGGGGCGGTACTTCCGCACGCGCGGTACTACCGCGCCCCCCATGCGGTAGTACCGCGAGGCAAAAATCCCAGCCAGGGGAGAAGGGAAACTTCCGTGCCTACTTCCGCAAAGAAACGGAAGTAACAAAAACCCGACACAATAGTACTGCCGAGGGGCGGTACTACTGCCTGACTGTATAGCGCGTTACTACCGCTCGGCGAACGCGGTACTACCGTGGGCACCTGCGGTACTACCGCGCGACCGCGCGGTACTACCGCGAATGCCCACGGTACTACCGTTGACCTGGGAGCAGTACTATCGCAACCAACAACGGCAGCCAGACAAGGGAGGCAAGAAAATGGAGGAATCTCCAAGGAAGAAAGAGGGGATAAGAAGGAGACGTGTACGTGATGATTCCACTCAAACCTTTCCAACGCGGACCCCCTCTTAATAGTACGGCTTTCCTACGACTCAAATCCACCAAAAAGAAACGTAGAAAAGACGCCGTATTCGTCAGTCTTCGAGGGGCACCCAATCGTCTTGTGCCTAGCAAAGAAGTGTCTGGAATACTCATGGCACACGATTAGTCCGCAAATGCGTTGTCATCAATCACCAAAACACTTAGGGATAAATATGTCCTTACAATCTCCCCCTTTTTGGTGGATTGATGACAAAACGGGATTTGCACAAAGAAAATACTATTAAGTAAAAGCAAACCCCTCCTCTCTATAATATAGACGGGCTCCCCCTAGATGTGTGCCACCTAGATGAGTGCTATGGACTGCATGGCACACGAATACTAGGAACAGAGCTCCCCCTATATTATAGAGACAAGGCATATCTATCACTAGACAAGATAGCACACATATAAGTTAACTACGATAGATAAAGTGCATATGTCTTACACCATATAAAGGAAAGGTCTTGAAAGCACAAACCAAACAAGAGCAACCAAGCACAAACGAGGACCAAAAGACAAAGAAAACAAACACAACAAGCACGACACAACACAAATCCCTACACTCTCTCCCCCTTTGGCATCGAGACGCCAAAAAGGCAGAGAGGACACCTACACACACGGGGTGGCTCAGGCAGAGAAGTCATCCCACTGCTCCTCGTGCTCCTCGTCAGACTCAATGGCGGGGATAGACTCCTCGAGGTCATCCTCTGAACTGGTCCACTTGTATCCCTGCTTTGACATCCAGGCAGCCTCAGGTGTGATGACGTCCTCAGACCCGCCAGACACATCCTCTCCAAAGAGCCTCATAACCTTCTTGTCACGGCGGTGACTCTCCTTGTCTGCCATGTGAGCCCTGTACTGTCCCTTCGCCTGCATGCAGAAGAGAGTCTTCATCTTGTCCTTTAGCTTCTTGGCCCATGACGGTTCAGAGGAAGAAGTGGTGGACCTAGCAGCACGGTCCTCAGCAACATTCTCAGCAGCAGCGGCCTCCCCCTCACCAGCAGCCCTCCGAGCAGAAGAGGCCTCAGCACGGGTAGTGGTGTTGGCCCAGTTGGGCTTGACGCGGAGGCTGATGGACTCATGGCGAATCCAGTCTGGAGCAAGGAACTCATCACTTGGGTACATCTTCTCCCAAGTGGTGGAGAGCAGCAGAAACATGTATGGTCCATAGATAGGTACCTTGTGAGTGAACACCGCAAACCGAAGCTCACACCACATGATGTGTGAGACATCAAGTGGCTGAGTCTGAGAAGAACGTGCCTCTGCACACAAGAGCAACATGTCCACTAGATATGCATGTACCTTGTCCTTGTCGCCAATGCGTGGGAACAAAGTGTTGCGGAAGATGCGATGCATGATATCCAGAAAGGAGTTTAACACCCAAGATGACTTGCCATTGGGGAGTACCTTCTCAACAAGGAAGGGCTGAAGCAGGTTCTTGTTGGCAGACTCAGAGTTGGCATGGGGGCGAACACCAACGGGGGTGTGAAGCCCGTCATCAGGAATGTGCAGCAGATCCATGAACTCTTTCCATGTAGCAGACAGCTGACGGCCATTGGTCATCCAGGTCATCCTCCGCTCCTCCCCGGGATGAAAGTACACTGAGGCAAAGAACTGACAGATGAGCTCAGGGTCATAGTCATGGTGAAAAGAGATCACCGGCTCAATAGCAAACTACTCCACCAAGTCCAGAGCCTCTCCAAAATAGTCACGAAACTTGTCCTTTCGCATGTGATGCATGTCTATCCACTTGACTTCCATGAATGTATTTTGCTTGCTCTTGATTACATCCAGATAGATGAGAACCTGTTGCTTGTTCCAGAACATCTCAGTGCCTCTGAGCACAGCCCGAGGAGTCACATAGGGATTGACCCTCCGGCGTTCGACATACTCAGTGACAGAAATCTCGTCCATGCCCTTAGCAGGTTCCTTTTGCTTGCTGGCAGTGGTCTTGACATTGCGTTTGGGGGCATTGGAGCCCTCTGGGGCTTCATCTTGGGGGTTGCGCAGACGCTTGGAGCCAGTGTCACGACTAGGATTGGAATGGCGAGAGCCACCACCTGAGATACAGAACGCAAAAACACCCACAACAGCCAAGAGAGATTAATGCAAATACCACAACAAAGCAAGTGAAACAAGCAGAAAGCACACATGATAAATGCCTAGAGAGAGATTTGATCCCTACGGTAGTACTGCCAAGTGCTGCGGAGCTAAGATAGTAGTACGGCTCTTAGACGCGGTAGTACCATGCAAGATCACGATAGTACCGGGGGTAGGAGTGGTAGTACGACCTTAGTGCCGCGGCTGGCGCGGTAGTACCGCGTCTGCAGAGCGGTAGTACCGCACGGTACAGTAGTACCGCACCTGACGGGCGGTAGTACCGCACATTAGGCACGGTAGTACTGCACCATGTCAGATCTGAACAGGTTCAAATCGGAAAAAAGCCCACGAAACCACGGCGGTACTACGGTTGGACAAAGCTACCACAAGACAACATATCAAGTATGTTTCCTACGCATCACGACTCTCCTACATCCTACTCTTGCACAGATTTGGCCTAAAATCTCAAGAACGACAGGTTTCTCCCCAAAAACCTAGAAGCAAGAGAACAACCAAGAAAAAGAGGGATTTGAAGAAAAACCTTGGTCCATGGCAAGAGGAAGTTTGCTCCTTTTGGGTACCAAAGGCCAAAGTTTGGGGTATGAGCCAAATATCAAAAGATTCGTTTGACCGCCACATAGTGACTTTCCTTAGGTGCGGCTTGAAAACATGCACAAATTCCCACACTCAACATGATATCCGGTCTAGATGCACAAAGGTAAAGCAATGAACCTATCATGGAGCGATATACCTTTTGATCCACCGCTTTACCATTGGGATCTATGTCAAGTTGGCACTTGGTAGGCATGGGAGTGGAAGCCGGCTTGACATCACTTAGCTTGAATCTTTTGAGCATGTCTTGAGTATATTTGGCTTGATTGATGAAGGTTCCTTCTCTTCTTTGCTTCACTTCGAACCCTAGAAAGAACTTCAACTCTCCCATGGAAGACATCTCGAACTTTGAGGTCATGAGAGCGGCAAATTCCTCATTGAAAGCTTTGTTAGGGGAACCAAAGATAATATCATCAACATATAATTGGCACACAAACAACTCCCCTTTGACCTTCTTAGTAAAAAGAGTGGGGTCGATTAGCCCAACTTCAAAACCACGGTCTTGTAACAACTCGGTAAGGTGGTCATACCACACACGTGGGGCTTGTTTAAGGCCATAGAGTGCCTTATCGAGTTGATACACATGATCGGGAAAGTAGGGATCCTCGAACCCGGGGGGTTGCTTGACGTAAACCAATTCATTAATAGGACCGTTAAGAAAAGCACTCTTCACATCCATTTGTTGTAACTTAAAGTTGTGATGAGAAGCATATGCAATCAACATGCGAATGGATTCAAGACGAGCAACAAGAGCAAAGGTTTCACTATAGTCGATACCCTCGACTTGGGAGTAGCCTTGTGCTACCAAACGAGCCTTGTTGTGAATGATGATCCCATGGGCATCTTGCTTGTTCTTAAATATCCACTTGGTTCCTATGACATTGTGATTCCCGGTCGGTCTTCGCACCAATCTCCACACTTTGTTGCGCTCGAAGTTGTTGAGTTCTTCATGCATGGCATTGAGCCAATCCGGATCTTCTAGCGCCTCATAGACCTTGTGGGGTTCCACACAAGATACAAATGCGTGATGCTCACAATAATTTGCTAATTGTCTACGAGTGCTTACCCCCTTTCTTAAGCTTCCAAGCACATTCGTCATGAGATGATCCTTAGTGGAGAGCTTGGAAGCAACCTTGGCGGCACGACGCTCTAATTCCTCCTCGGGGGTGAGACGAGGAGTGGTCACTAGATCACCTTGAGCGTTTTCTTGGGCTTGTTCTTGTTCTTGAACTTGCTTGAAGGATGAGAGAACTTGACCTTGGGCATCACTTGATGTGTCAACACCGTCTTGAGCGTGATCTTGCCCTTGGTCATGTTCTTGAGGATGAGGGCCTTCATGTTGTTCTTCAGAAGCGTGTGGGCCTTGGGTTGGTGATGGCTCCACTTGAGTGGAGCTTTGTCCTTCTCCTTCGGCCACAAGGGGTTCCTCAATGGGTAGGATAAAGCCAACACCCATTCTTCTTATGGCTTGGGGAGGAATTTCATCACCTACATCACAAGTGCCACTTTGCTCCACTTGGGAGCCGTTATTCTCATCAAACTCCACGTTACATGTCTCCTCAATAAGTCCCGTGGATTTATTGAGGACACGGTAAGCATGAGAGTTTGTAGATAGCCAACAAATATGCCCTCATAAGCTCTAGCCTCAAATTTAGACAACCGAACACCTTTCTTGAGAATGAAACACTTACACCCGAATACCCAGAAGTACTTGAGGTTGGGCTTGTTACCGGTGAGTATCTCATATGGAGTCTTGTTCAAGCCCTTGCGGAGGTAGAGCCGATTGGATGCATGACACGCGGTGTTGATGGCTTCGGCCCAAAAGTTGTATGGAGACTTGAACTCCGCCATCATGGTCCTTGCCGCATCCATCAATGTCCGGTTCTTCCTCTCTGCAACACCGTTTTGTTGAGGGTTGTAGGGTGTGGAATATTGATGCTTGATTCCCTCATCACTAAGAAACTCATCCAAGGTGTAGTTCTTGAACTCGGTGCCGTTGTCACTTCTTATTGTCAAGATCTTTGCATTGTGTTGACGTTGTGCTTCATTTGCAAAGTCAATGACGGTTTGTTGGGTCTCGCTCTTCCTCTTGAAGAAATACACCCACGTGTACCTTGAGTAGTCATCCACAATCACCAAGCAATACTTCCTACCTCCAAGACTATCGAAGGATGGAGGCCCAAAGAGATCCATGTGAAGGAGCTCCAAAGGCCTCTTTGAATAAATGATAGTCGTGGGAGGGTGAGCCTTCTCATGTAGCTTTCCTTCGATACAGGCACTGCAAGCACGATCTTTAGCAAAACTAACATTCGTTAGTCCACGGACATGGTCCCCCTTGAGGAGACTTTGCAAAGATCTCATATTGACATGGGCTAAACGGTGATGCCAAAGCCATCCCACATCAACTTTAGCCATTAGGCATGTCGCGGTCTTAGTGGGTCGCTCCGAAAAGTTAATCACATAGAGACCGTTCTCGACATGCCCAACAAAAGCTACTTAAGAGTCTTGCTCCACAAGAGGGCCACGGTATCGATATCAAAGAAAGTGGCAAAGCCCATGATAGCAAGTTGACGAACGGAAAGTAAATTGTATGCAAGGGACTCAACAAGCATGACATTCTCGATCGTGAGATCATGAGAGATGACCACCTTGCCAAGTCCCAATACCTTAGAAGATGAGGCGTCACCCCACTCGACATTGGTGGGCATAGATGGAACCTTGTGCACGTCCACCACCAAGTCCTTGCTTCCGGTCATATGATTTGTAGCTCCGCTATCGAGCAACCATGATCCCCCACCGGAAGCAAACACCTACAAGAGATCAATGCTTGGTTTTAGGTATGCATTTTGTAATGGGTCCTTTGATGTTAGTAACAAGGGTTTTTGGAACCCAAATAGACCATTCAATGTATTCACGGAGATAACCAACAAATTTGGCATAAAACATGCCCATCACTAGCACGGCATAACACATAAGAAGGGTTAAAATCGCCGGCTTTGTTGAGAGGAGTGACATTGCCCTTCTTGACATTGTTCTTCTTCTTCTCCTCGGGGGCACTCTCTCCCTCCCTCACAAAGGTTTGCATGAGGGGAGGAGGTCGTTTGGTCTTGTCATTCTTCTTCTTGTTCTTGGAGTCGGGCACGTACCCAACCCCTTCCTTGGCCACACCTCCCTTTTGGTTGATCAAGAGATCGTTGAGGTTCTTCTTGCCTTGTATGCAAGTTGCAAGACCTCTCTCAAGTTGCTCCTTCAACTTAGCATTTTCCTCAACAAGATGTATATGCTCACAACACGGGTTAGTAGCATTTGCATTATCAATTAGAACCATATGAGGAAAAGTTGCTTTCTCATTAGTTAGCTTCACTTGGAGTTGATCATGAGACTCCTTGAGACTAGCGTGAATACCCTTCAAGGCCTTGTGGGCCTTGTCAAGTATATCAAACTCCTCTTTGAGTCTAGCAAGATCAACCCCGAGTTTGGCCTTCTCGAAATTTAGCACACGAGAAACTATGAGGACATGATCTACTTAGCATGATCAACATTATGTGACTCCTCAAGAGCCAAACGAAGACCATGCTCTTCCTCAAGAGCATTGGAAAGATCCGAAATCTCATCGGCATAGTCACGACTATGCCCTTCCATCTTAGAGATGGTGTCTTCGTGAGCCTCGATCATATCATTGGCTTCACCAAGTTGTTCCAAGAGAGCAACAAAGTGCTTCTTGGATTTTCCCTTGAGTTTGCCCATAAAGGCCTCAAACTCGTTAGCCTCCACATTAGATCCCTCAAGTTCATTAATGTTATCCGTCGGGGAAGGATGATTAATGATGGTAGTTTTGATGTTGGAGGTTACCTTGTTGGTGGCTTTAGCCATGAGGCACTTGGCGGTGATGCTCTCGTTGGGTGAGTCGAAGAGAGACACCCGTGACGTTGTTGCAATGGCAACGGAGGCCATGGCAACCGACTCACCATCTTCATCACCTTCATCATCCTCATTGTACTCTTCTTGCACAACCAAAGCCTTGGGAGGAGTCTTCTTGGTGAAGTTGTTCTTGTTGGGGAACGACTTGGCCTTGTCCTTTCGGATGAGCTTGCCACCATTGTCTTCCCTCTTCTCATACGGGCATTCCGCAACGAAATGACTCACGTTGCCGCAATTGTAGCAAGTCCTTACACGTTGCTTGCCCCTTGTGCCACTCGAGTTGCTTTTGCTAAAGTTTGGCCTCGAGTTTTTCTTGCTCCAAAATTGCCTTGAAGCAAGTGCCATGTGTTCATGATATGCATACTTCGTATCTTCGGGGTTGCTCTCCTCTTCTTCCTCTTCTTCTTCTTCCACGGTGAGCTTGGCCTTCAATGCAAGGTTAGGCTTCTTTGCCCGTTGAGAACGGAGCACCGCATTGTCGGCGGTCTTGTCCAAAATGTTCATGGCCACAAACTCATCCAACACTTCGCTTGAGGTCAAAGTGTGGAAGTCCGGTCTTTGACGAATGACGGAGGACATGGCCTTGTGATAGGGCATCATTGCCTTGAGGAATTTGCGCTTGATCCAATTGTCATCCGTGTCCTTGCTCCCGTGATCTCGTAGTGAGACCGCGAGTTTGGTTACTCTCCGATAAAGCTCACGAGGTTCTTCATCTTCTTTCATTGCAAACTCATCGGCCTCATCTTGTACCACTTCATAATTGGAGCGTTGAATGCTTGCGCTTCCCCGGTAGAGAGAGACAACACAATGCCATGCATCTTTGGCCAAGGCGAAGGGACGAAGATGAGGTAGGTCTTCGGGTGGAATTGCATCTTGAATGATGAAGAGAGCATTCTCATTGAATTGATTATCCGCGGCTTCTCGAGGAGTGAAGTTGCTTGGATCATGTGGATAAAAACCTTCTTCAATGATTCTCCAAAGGTTAGTGTTCACATGATTTAAATGACGTTTAAAGCGGTAAACCCAAGAATCAAAGTCCTCATTTTTCACAATCTTAGGGGGAGGACCGGCATGATTCAAATGAGTGGAAGGAACCGGTCCACCATAAACAAGTGGTGGTTCCACATGGGCAAAGATGCCGGTGCCATTCTTACCACTAGAAGAAGGAGCCTTTTCACTACTAGCTTCCCCCTTGTCGGGGATAGCATCCGTCACCTTGTTGGCGGGGTCACCCACTTTCAACGGTGCGGTGGATAGTTTAAGCCCCTCAAGAAATTTAGTAAACATGCTTTCAACTTCGGTCGTCATGGAGGTTTTCAATGTCTCCAAGGCCACATTGAACTCCTCACGAGAGACCGAGGTTCCCCCATCGCCCGTAGACGAGATCGGATTCACACCGGAGTGTTCCTCCACACCGTCTACGGTATCAACCATACTCTTTGGACGGTAAAGTCCTTAATAAAGAGACGAGGCTCTGATACCAATTGAAAGGATCGATATGGTTGACTAGAGGGGGGGTGAATAGGCAACTAACAATTTTTAGCTTTTCTTTAGCAATTTAAACTTTGCATCAAAGTAGGTTGTCTAGATATGCAACTAGGTGAGCAACCTATATGATGCAACACGGATAGGAACACAAGCAAGCAAGATATATGAAACAAATAAGCTTCCACAAGTAAAGGCACGAGATAACCAAGAGTGGAGACGGTGGAGACGAGGATGTGTTGCCGAAGTTCCTTCCCTTTGAGAGGAAGTACGTCTCCGTTGGAGCGGTGTGGAGGCACAATGCTCCCCAAGAAGCCACTAGGGCCACCGTAATCTCCTCACGCCCTCACACAATGCGAGATGCCGTGATTCCACTATTGGTGCCCTTGGAGGTGGCGACCGAACCTTTACAAACGAGGTTGGGGCAATCTCCACAACTCAATAGGAGGCTCCCAATGACACCATGAAGCTTCACCACAATGGACTATGGCTTCGCGGTGACCTCAACCGTCTAGGATGCTCAAACACCCAAGAGTAACAAGATCCGCAAGGGATTAGTGGGGGAATCAAATATCTCTTGGTGGAAGTGTAGATCGGGGCCTTCTCAACCACTCCCGAGCAAATCAACAAGTTTGGTTGGCTAGGGAGTGAGATCGGGCGAGAAATGGAGCTTGGAGCAATAATGGAGCTTAGTGGTGGAAGAGATGAGTCAACAGGGAAGAAGGGGACCCCTTATATAGTGTGTGGAAAAGATCCAACCGTTACCCACCAACCAGCCCGCGGCTAGCGGTACTACCGCGCCTGGCCAGCGGTACTACCACAAGGCTGCGTGGTACTAGTGCTTGCAACCAAGCGGTACTACCGAACGGCTGTGCGGTACTATCGTACCGACCCACGGTACTGCCGCAACCCCAGCACATAACCGATAAACAGACGCACAGGAGCTGGGGGCGGTACTTCCGCATGCGCGGTACTACCGCGCCCCCCATGCGGTACTACCGCGAGGCAAAAATCCCAGCCAGGGGAGAAGGGAAACTTCCATGCCTACTTCCGCAAAGAAACGGAAGTAGCAAAAACCCGACACAGTAGTACTGCCGAGGGGCGGTACTACTGCCTGACTGCATAGTGCGGTACTACCGCTCGGCGAACGCGGTACTACCATGGGCACCTGCGGTACTACCGCGCGACCGCGCGGTACTACCGCGAATGCCCACGGTACTACCGTTGACCTGGGAGCAGTACTACCGCAACCAACAACGGCAGCCAGACAAGGGAGGCAAGAAAACGGAGGAAGCTCCAAGGAAGAAGGAGGGGATAAGAAGGAGACGTGTACGTGATGATTCCACCCAAACCTTTCCAACGTGGACCCCCTCTTAATAGTACGGCTTTCCTACGACTCAAATCCACCAAAAAGAAATGTAGAAAAGACGCCGTCTTCGTTAGTCTTCGAGGGGAACCCAATCGTCTTGTGCCTAGCAAAGAAGTGTCTGGAATACTCATGGCACACGATTAGTCCACAAATGCGTTGTCATCAATCACCAAATCACTTAGGGATAAATATGTCCTTACAGGAGTCCCGGATGAGATCACGGACATGACGAGGAGTCTCGAAATGATCGAGAGGTAAAGATTCATATATTGGAAGGTTATATACGGACACCGGAATGGTTCCAATAAGGTTCGGGGATTTTTCGGAGTACTGGGAGGCTATCAGAACCCCCCGGGAAAGTTAATGGGCCTGATAGGCCATAGTGGAGGAGAGGAGGCAGGCCACGGGAGGAGGCGCGTGCCCCCTTGCCCAATCCGAATTGGACAAGGGGAGGGGGCGCGGCCCCCCTCTTTCCTTCTCCCTCTCCCTCCTTTCCCCTCCCCCCTCTCCGTTGGAAGGAAAGGGGGGCCGAATCCTACTAGGAACAGAGTCCTAGTAGGACTCCCCCCTCATGGCGCGCCACTCCTGGCCGGCCACCTCCCCTCCCTCCTTTATATATGGGGCGAGGGGCACCCCAAAGGCATACCAAAATTTTTCTTAGCAGTGTGCGGTGCCCCCCTCCATAGTTTACTCCTCCGGTCATAGCATCGTAGTGCTTAGGCGAAGCCCTGCATGAATCACATCACCATCACCATGACGTCGTGCTGTCGGAACTCTCCCTCGACCCTCTATTGGATCAAGAGCTCGAAGGACGTCATCGAGCTGAACGTGTGCTGAACACAGAGGTGTCGTACGTTCGGTACTTGGATCGGTTGGATCGTGAAGATGTTCGACTACATCAACCGCGTTAACCTAATGCTTCCGCTTTTGGTCTACGAGGGTACATGGACACACTCTTCCCCTCTCGTTGCTATGCATCTCCTATATAGAATTTGCGTGATCGTAGGATTTTTTTTTGAAATTGCATGCTACGTTCCCCAACACATGACGCCCACACCCAGGGCGCCATGCTAGATTACATAACGCCCTGGTCAAAGGCGCCATACTCGGCAGCACTGACTGCCACATGGGCCTGGCCTTCGACGCATGACGTTGTGGCCCAGGGCGCCATGATCAATAGCATGACGCCCCGGCATGGGGCGCCATACCCCTTCACATATGGCCCGAGCGCACTTTCTCCTCTCTTCTTCGTTCTTTCTCCTCTCCGTTTCTTTCCCCACCCATGGCACCCCTCATTTCACCCCCCTCTTCCCACTCAAATGTTGCGGATTTGAGTCGGAGATTGGTGGATCTGATTCTCCTTTGAATCCCCAAGGTATTCTCCTCCCTATCTCCTCTACTCATTGGTTGAAATCTCCGCATTTGATTGATTTGGATGAAACCCTAGTTCATCCTTTTCTTGATATTATCATTGGATTTTGGTGTGATAGTGTTAGGGATTAGTGTGATTTAGGATATGTATGTCTTAGGATATGTATGATTTAGGATTTTTATGTAAGTGCTATGAATTTGATTAGGATATGTATGCACATATATGGTGTATGGAATAATTAGTGTAAAATTAGGAAGGTGGATGGATGGATATTTGCAAATATATGGTGTATGATATTGTAGAAAACTATATGCACATATATGGTGTATGGAAGAATTAGTGTAGAAATTATGCGCATGTATGTACGTATGTATGTAGGTATGTATGTATGTATGTAGGTATGTATGTATGTATGTATGTATGTATGTATGTATGTATGTATGTTTTTACACTAGTGTAGATATTTGCAAATGACAACAGGGCTTACGATATACATTTGTAATTTGCAGGATGGCTTCTCTTATCCATCCATCGTACAATCAATTGCATCATGGACGGTTCATGGCAGATGAAGGAAGGGTTTTTGATCAGCTACACCTGAGATATGATTCGGTTCATGACAAGATGGAGTATGATGAGCAATACACAAAGTATATCTGGAAGACCGGGCTTCTCCCTTTCATCCCAATCGTGTCTCGTTTGATGCCAAAGATGAACCCTTGTACGATGACGACACTCATTGACCAATGGGGCCCTGAGACACATCCTTTTCACTTTTATGCTGGGGAGATGACGATCACTTTGCAGGATGTTTCTCTGATCACTGGACTTCCCATCAAAGAAGAGCCTATTTGTCTTAGCATAGATTCTGAGGGATGGCATGACATTATGGTTGGACTCATCGGAGGGAGCCTGCAGTCAAAAAAAAGTCCGCCGATGCAACTTATCACTAGATAGATGAGAACTTTAGGGTTTGCCTAGAGGATGCGGACGATTGAAATAGTGCAGGAGTATACTAGGGCATACTTGTTGTATGTAGTCAGTCGGACTCTTTTCTCTGACGGCACTGGTGTGAACGCTTCCTTTATGTGGCCTAAGTCGTTTGCTGGGTGGGAGCATGGACTCAGTTGGTGTACGGTGGCGCTAGCTTATTTGTATCGTCAGGTAACTAGTTTTTCTTGTAATAGTGTGCTCACAATGTAGAAATATTCTCTAGTTTGTAATGAAATATTTCATGTTTGTGCGTAGCTGGATGAGGCGTGTCGTAGGGCCGTGAATCCAAAAGACGCCGCAGAGTCAAAGGAAGCCAGTATTGGTGGTCCAATGCTTCTCTTATCGATATGGAGTTGGGAGCACTTGCCAGTGGGGCGACCAGCGCTTGCAGGTTACGTGTTGTGGGATGATCATGATGACCCAGACCGTATGCCTACATGGGCGTATAAGTGGGACAAGGTTGAAATTTTTGTTGGCAATTCAAAGATCATGTACTTGCACTACTGCAACGAGCTCGACATCATGACCCCGGAGTAGGTTGTCTTAGTAGCTTGTTGCCTTTATTGTCTCTTCAGTTTTCCAAAAACCATACTAACAATGTAGTTTCTTAATCTTTGTTTATAGGTTACCTGGGAACTGCACGAAACAACGGGCAATATTGGCAGGGGAGGAAAGGGGGCCGATGTGTCTATAGGAAGTGTCTACAGGAAGCACATCTATGGCGGATGTGTTGCCGTTGATTTGTTACCGTGTAGTTGACTTTCATCAGCCACAACGAGTTATGACACAGTTTGGCTTGTTTCAAGAGACCCCGCCGAAGTATAAGGACACTTCGCTACATTTACATAGGTAAGTTCTTAGTGTTACGGCATATCTCTCTCAAGGTAGTTTTGGTGATTGATGACAACATGTTTGCGGACTAATCTTGTGCTTTGAATTATTCACAGATTGTCCCCTGGCACGAGACGCCTTCTTCCCCTTGGAGTGTATTTCAAGACGGTGTAGCTCTTTCATTTCTTTCTCGGTGGACTAGTTGCGTAGAGGGCACCGTACTATCAAGAGGGGGTCCGCTGGGGTTTTGCATGGGTGGAATCATCATGTACACATCAGCTTCTCACCCTCCGAGCATTTCCTTTCCATTGAAGAGATCTCTCCTCTTTCTTCCTTGTCCTAGCTGGGTCAAAGCGGTAGTACCACGCACCCAGCGGTAGTACCGCTGAGAAGCCACAAGTGGCAGCACCGCTCCGCAGCGGTAGTGCCGCCCGTGGCTCCACAGCAGTAGTACCGCTGGGGGCCTGGCACCTCCGCCTTGTCCTCAGCTTCTTTGAGAGATTTCTTCTCTCTCGCGCGCGCCCCAGTGGTAGTACTGCACTGCCTGCGGTACTACGGCCGAAGGGTCACAAGCGGCAGTACCGCTCCATAGTGGTACTACCGCCCTTGACCCCACTGCCGTAGTACCGCTGGGCAGTCCGGTTCCTACCGCCTCGATTCGAGAGGTCTTTTTCTCATGTTAGGTTTTGTGGCACTAGTCACGGTTGTAGTGGCGGTAGTACCATTCTAGGAGCGGTAGTACAGCCCTACCACCGCGGTAGTACCGCATTTGGGTCCCTTCCCTACTTGTCTCCCCAGCGCAGCAGTATCGCTGGCTGGCGCGGCAGTACCGTTGTCCTGGCGGTAGTACCGCCCCTCTCAGCGATAGTACCGCCCTGTGCGGGGTTGGTTGGTGGGGGCAACGGGATTGTTGCCCCCACTATAAAAGGGAGTCCCCTTCTTCCTTCTCACCTACCTCTTCTCTCCCGCAAGCTCCATTTATTGCTCAAGCTCCATTAAATACTCCAAGCTTCATTTTCACCCGATCTATCTCTCTAGCCAATCAAACTTGTTGATTTGCTCGGGAGTGGTTGAGAAGGATCCGATCTACACTTCCACCAAGGAATTTTCGATTCCCCCACTCATCCCTAGCGGATCTTGTTACTCTTGGGTGTTTGAGCACCCTAGACGGTTGAGGTCACCTCGGAGCCATATTCCATTGTGGTGAAGCTTCGTGGTCTTGTTGGGAGCCTCCGATTAAGTTGTGGAGATTGCCCCAACCTTGTTTGTAAAGGTTCGGTCGCCGCCTTCAAGGGCACCAATAGTGGAATCACGGCATCTCGCATTGTGTGAGGGCGTGAGGAGAATACGGTGGCCCTAGTGGCTTCTTGGGGAGCATTGTGCCTCCACACCGCTCCAACGGAGACGTACTTCCCCTCAAAAGGAAGGAACTTCGGTAACACATCCTCGTCTTCACCGGATCCACTCTTGGTTATCTCTTACCTTTACTTGTGCAAGCTCTTTAGTGTTTCTACCCTTGCTTGCTTGTATGCTTGTTGTTATTGCATCATATAGGTTGCTCACCTAGTTGCACATCTAGACAACCTACTTTGATGCAAAGTTTAATTTGGTAAAGAAAAGCTAAAAATTGGTAGTTGCCTATTCACCCCCCCTCTAGTCAACCATATCGATCCTTTCAATTGGTATCAGAGCCTCGTCTCTTTATTAAGGACTTTACCGTCCAAAGAGTATGGTTGATACCGTAGACGGTGTGGAGGAACACTCCGGTGTGAATCCGATCTCGTCTACGGGAGATGGGGGAACTTCGGTCTCTCGTGAGGAGTTCAATGTGGCCTTGGAGACATTGAAAACCTCCATGACGACCGAAGTTGAAAGCATGTTTACTAAATTTCTTGAGGGGCTTAAACTATCCACCGCACCGTTGAAAGTGGGTGATCCCGCCAACAAGGTGTCGGATGCTATCCCCGACAAGGGGGAAGCTAGTAGTGAAAAGGCTCCTTCTTCTAGTGGCAAGAATGGCACCGGCATCTTTGCCCATGTGGAACCACCACTTGTTTATGGTGGACCGGTTCCTTCCACTCATTTGAATCATGCCGGTCCTCCCCCTAAGATTGTGAAAAATGAGGATTTTGATTCTTGGGTTTACCGCTTTAAACGTCATTTAAATCATGTGAACACTAACCTTTGGAGAATCATTGAAGAAGGTTTCTATCCACATGATCCAAGCAACTTCACTCCTCGAGAAGCCGCGGACAATCAATTCAATGAGAATGCTCTCTTCATCATTCAAGATGCAATTCCACCCGAAGACCTACCTCATCTTCGTCCCTTCGCCTTGGCCAAAGATGCATGGCATTGTGTCGTGTCTCTCTACCGGGGAAGCGCAAGCATTCAACGCTCCAACTATGAAGTGGTACAAGATGAGGCCGATGAGTTTGCAATGAAGGAAGATGAAGAACCTCGTGAGCTTTATCGGAGAGTAACCAAACTCGCGGTCTCACTACGAGATCACGGGAGCAAGGACACGGATGACAATTGGATCAAGCGCAAATTCCTCAAGGCAATGATGCCCTACCACAAGGCCATGTCCTCCGTCATTCGTCAAAGACCGGACTTCCACACTTTGACCTCAAGCGAAGTGTTGGATGAGTTTGTGGCCATGAACATTTTGGACAAGACCGCCGACAATGCGGTGCTCCGTTCTCAACGGGCAAAGAAGCCTAACCTTGCATTGAAGGCCAAGCTCACCGTGGAAGAAGAAGAAGAGGAAGAAGAGGAGAGCAACCCCGAAGATACGAAGTATGCATATCATGAACACATGGCACTTGCTTCAAGGCAATTTTGGAGCAAGAAAAACTCGAGGCCCAACTTTAGCAAAAACAACTCGAGTGGCACAAGGGGCAAGCAACGTGTAAGGACTTGCTACAATTGCGGCAACGTGAGTCATTTCGTTGCGGAATGCCCGTATGAGAAGAGGGAAGACAATGGTGGCAAACTCATCCGAAAGGACAAGGCCAAGTCGTTCCCCAACAAGAACAACTTCACCAAGAAGACTCCTCCCAAGGCTTTGGTTGTGCAAGAAGAGTACAATGAGGATGATGACGATGATGAAGATGATGAGTCGGTTGCCATGGCCTCCGTTGCCATTGCAACAACGTCACGGGTGTCTCTCTTCGACTCACCCAACGAGAGCATCACCGCCAAGTGCCTCATGGCTAAAGCCACCAACAAGGTAACCTCCAACATCAAAACTACCATCATTAATCATCCTTCCCCAACGGATAGCATTAATGAACTTGAGGGAGCTAATGTGGAGGCTAACGAGTTTGAGGCCTTTATGGGCAAACTCAAGGGAAAATCCAAGAAGCACTTTGTTGCTCTCTTGGAACAACTTGGTGAGGCCAATGACATGATCGAGGCTCACGAAGACACCATCTCTAAGATGGAAGGGCATAGTCGTGACTATGCCGATGAGATTTCGGATCTTTCCAATGCTCTTGAGGAAGAGCGTGGTCTTCGTTTGGCTCTTGAGGAGTCACACAACGTTGATCATGCTAAGTTAAAGAAAGATTATGATCATGCCCTCATTGTTTCTCGTGTGCTAAATTCCGAGAAGGCCAAACTCGGGGTTGATCTTGCTAGACTCAAAGAGGAGTTTGATATACTTGACAAGGCCCACAAGGCCTTGAAGGGTATTCACGCTAGTCTCAAGGAGTCTCATGATCAACTCCAAGTGAAGCTAACTAAGGAGAAAGCAACTTTTCCTCATATGGTTTTAATTGATAATGCAAATGCTACTAACCCGTGTTGTGAGCATATACATCTTGTTGAGGAAAATGCTAAGTTGAAGGAGCAACTTGAGAGAGGTCTTGCGACTTGCATACAAGGCAAGAAGAACCTCAACGATCTCTTGATCAACCAAAAGGGAGGTGTGGCCAAGGAAGGGGTTGGGTACGTGCCCGACTCCAAGAACAAGAAGAAGAATGACAAGACCAAACGACCTCCTCCCCTCATGCAAACCTTTGTGAGGGAGGGAGAGAGTGCCCCCGAGGAGAAGAAGAAGAACAATGTCAAGAAGGGCAATGTCACCCCTCCCAACAAAGCCGGCGATTTTAATCCTTCTTATGTGTTATGCCGTGCTAGTGATGGGCATGTTTATGCCAAATTTGTTGGTTCTCTTCATGAGTACATTGAATGGTCTATTTGGGTTCCTAAGACCCTTGTTACTAACATCAAAGGACCCATTACAAAATGGGTACCTAAAACCAAGCATTGATCTCTTGTAGGTGTTTGCTTCCGGTGGTGGATCATGGTTGCTCGATAGCGGAGCTACAAATCATATGACCGGAAGCAAGGACTTGGTGGTGGACGTGCACAAAGTTCCATCTATGCCCACCAATGTCGAGTGGGGTGACGCCTCATCCTCTAAGGTATTGGGACTTGGCAAGGTGGTCATCTCTCATGATCTCACGATCGAGAAGGTCATGCTTGTTGAGTCCCTTGCATACAATTTACTTTCCGTTCGTCAACTTGCAATCATGGGCTTTGCCACTTTCTTTGATATCGATACCGTGGCCCTCTTGTGGAGCAAGACTCTTAAAGTAGCTTTTGTTGGGCATGTCGAGAACGGTCTATATGTGATTAACTTTTCGGAGCGACCCACTAAGACCGCGACATGCCTAATGGCTAAAGTTGATGTGGGATGGCTTTGGCATCGCCGTTTAGCCCATGTCAATATGAGATCTTTGCAAAGTCTCCTCAAGGGGGACCATGTCCGTGGACTAACGAATGTTAGTTTTGTTAAAGATCGTGCTTGCAGTGCCTGTATCGAAGGAAAGCTACATGAGAAGGCTCACCCTCCCACGACTATCATTTATTCAAAGAGGCCCTTGGAGCTCCTTCACATGGATCTTTTTGGGCCCCCATCCTTCGATAGTCTTGGAGGTAGGAAGTATTGCTTGGTGATTGTGGATGACTACTCAAGGTACACGTGGGTGTATTTCTTCAAGAGGAAGAGCGAGACCCAACAAACCGTCATTGACTTTGCAAATGAAGCACAACGTCAACACAATGCAAAGATCTTGACAATAAGAAGTGACAACGGCACCGAGTTCAAGAACTACACCTTGGATGAATTTCTTAGTGATGAGGGAATCAAGCATCAATATTCCGCACCATACACCCCTCAACAAAACGGTGTTGCGGAGAGGAAGAACCGGACGTTGATGGATGCGGCAAGGACCATGATGGCGGAGTTCAAGTCTCCATACAACTTTTGGGCCGAAGCCATCAACACCGCGTGTCATGCATCCAATCGGCTCTACCTCCGCAAGGGCTTGAACAAGACTCCATATGAGATACTCACCGGTAACAAGCCCAACCTCAAGTACTTCCGGGTATTCGGGTGTAAGTGTTTCATTCTCAAGAAAGGTGTTCGGTTGTCTAAATTTGAGGCTAGAGCTTATGAGGGCATATTTGTTGGTTATGCTACAAACTCTCATGCTTACCGTGTCCTCAATAAATCCACGGGACTTATTGAGGAGACGTGTAACGTGGAGTTTGATGAGAATAACGGCTCCCAAGTGGAGCAAAGTGGCACTTGTGATGTAGGTGATGAAATTCCTCCTCAAGCCATAAGAAGAATGGGTGTTGGTTTCATCCTACCCATTGAGGAACCCCTTGTGGCCGAAGGAGAAGGACAATGCTCCACTCAAGTGGAGCCATCACCAACCCAAGGCCCACACGCTTCCGAAGAACAAAGTGAAGGCCCTCAACCTCATGAACAAGACCAAGGGCAAGATCATACTCAAGACGGTGTTGACACACCAAGTGATGCCCAAGGTCAAGTTCTCTCCCCCGAGCAAGTTCAAGATCAAGAACAAGTTCATGACGGCGCTCAAGATGATCAAGTAACCGCTCCTCAACTCACCACCGAGGAGGAATTAGAGCGTCGTGCCGCCAAGGTTGCTTCCAAGCTCTCCACCAAGGATCATCTCATGACGAATGTGCTTGGAAGCTTAAGAAAGGGGGTAAGCACTCGTAGACAATTAGCAAATTATTGTGAGCATCACGCGTTTGTCTCTTGTGTGGAACCCCACAAGGTCTATGAGGCGCTAGAAGATCCGGATTGGCTCAATGCCATGCACGAAGAACTCAACAACTTCGAGCGCAACAAAGTGTGGAGATTGGTGCCAAGGCCAACGGGGAACCACAATGTCATTGGAACCAAGTGGATATTCAAGAACAAGCAAGATGCCCATGGGATTATCATTCGCAACAAGGCTCGTTTGGTAGCACAAGGCTACTCCCAAGTCGAGGGTATCGACTACGGTGAAACCTTTGCTCCCGTTGCTCGTCTTGAATCCATTCGCATGTTGATTGCATATGCTTCTCATCATAACTTTAAGTTACAACAAATGGATGTGAAGAGTGCTTTTCTTAATGGTCCCATTAATGAATTGGTTTACGTCAAGCAACCCCCCGGGTTCGAGGATCCCTACTTTCCCGATCATGTGTATCAACTCGATAAGGCACTCTATGGCCTTAAACAAGCCCCACGTGCGTGGTATGACCACCTTACCGAGTTGTTACAAGACCGTGGTTTTGAAGTTGGGCTAATCGACCCCACTCTTTTTACTAAGAAGGTCAAAGGGGAGTTGTTTGTGTGCCAATTATATGTTGATGATATTATCTTTGGTTCTCCTAACAAAGCTTTCAATGAGGAATTTGCCGCTCTCATGACCTCAAAGTTCGAGATGTCCTCCATGGGAGAGTTGAAGTTCTTTCTAGGGTTCGAAGTGAAGCAAAGAAGAGAAGGAACCTTCATCAATCAATCCAAATACACTCAAGACATGCTCAAGAGATTCAAGCTAAGTGACGTCAAGCCGGCCTCCACTCCAATGCCCACCAAGTGCCAACTTGACTTAGATCCCAATGGTAAAGTGGTGGATCAAAAGGTATATCGTTCCATGATTGGATCCTTGCTTTACCTTTGTGCATCTAGACCGGACATCATGTTGAGTGTGGGAATTTGTGCACGGTTTCAAGCCGCACCTAAGGAAAGTCACTTTGTGGCGGTCAAACGAATCTTTCGATATTTGGCTCATACCCCAAACTTTGGCTTATGGTACCCAAGAGGATCAAACTTCAAGCTTGTAGGGTACTCGGATTCCGATTGGGCGGGAGACAAAGTGGATAGGAAGTCCACTTCCGGAGGGTGCCAATTCCTTGGTTGCTCTTTGGTAAGTTGGTCTTCCAAAAAGCAAAGTTGTGTGTCTCTCTCGTCCACTGAGGCGGAGTATGTTGCCGCCGGTAGTTGTTGTGCACAACTTCTATGGATGAGGCAAACTTTAAAGGATTACGGTGTCACTTGTGACAAAGTGCCTCTTTGGTGTGACAATGAAAGTGCCATCAAGATTTCTCTCAACCCAGTGCAACACTTCAAGACGAAGCATATTGAGATTCGGTATCACTTCATCCGGGATCACATTAGGCGAGGAGAGATCGAGCTCAACTATGTCAACACTCATGACAACCTTGCAGATATTTTCACGAAGCCCTTGGATGAAGCAAGATTTCGCGAGTTAAGGCATGAGCTAAATATCATTGATTCGAGCAATGTGGCTTGAACCCGTGCACACCCTACCACGCTCAATTTGTTGTCTAGTTTAGGTGTAGGCATGGACATAGGGGGAGTGTTGTTCTCTCAATGAACTCTCCCTCCCCCCATTATGCATAAATTGATCAAGTCTTTCACTTTAGCCATTGTTGATGGCACTTGTGCTTCAAAGACGAGTTTTGGTCATGGGCCCAAGGTTAAAATCTTCGCGGTGCCATACCTTTTGACTCAAACATAGGTGGCCTCGGCCACCGCCCTCTTTGAAGAGGTGTGTCTTGGTCGTTTGCTGGTGTGTTTTTTCTTTGCCGTTTTTGTCGTTTCGTCGAGCTAAAGCCGTGTCTGTTTAGTTGCCGTGGCGTGCTGGGCGGTACTACCGCTGGTGGTGCGCGGTACTACCGCTTGTAAGCGGTACTACCGCCCCCAGCATGGTACTACCGCTGGGGGACGAGAACAGGGGGTTAAGTCGGGGCAGGGGGAGGTTTCTTCTCCCCCATACCCATTCACTTCGCCCCTCTTTTCTCTTCCTCTCTCCAGCCTCCTCTCGCCGCGGGAGGGCTCCGGCGGATCTCCGTCTCCGGGGCGTCCCTCTCCATTTCCTTTGGTGGAGTCGATCCCCACCTCGTCCTCTTGCCATGGATGCCGGTATTGCCCCCGTTCTTCTTTCGTTTTGTCTCTTTTTCAGTTCTTGTTTCTTAGGGGCAATGGTGGTTGCATCTCTAGATTTTTGGCTAAATCTAGGCTTGAGTTGGTTGGAGAAGGCAACTAGACTATCTCGATTAGAGTTTGATAGGATTATTTTTGAATTTGGTAGGCCGGTAGTGCCGGATCTGACTGCGGTAGTAAGAACCCGCTGTTTCACCGCCTCGTGCTATATGAAACTGTTGTTTCTCCGCCTCAAGCAGTACTACCGCTCCTCTTGGAGCGGTACTACCGCTCCCTTTGGGGCGGTACTACCGCCGGCAGGTCACGGTACTACCGCTGAATGCCAATTTCCATCATTTTCCTGCCTTACCTTGATCTTTTGTTGAGTTTGTTGGCTTATGCTCGTTCTTTCTGGTTGTTTTGCGTGTTCTTGTGTTTGGCTCCAGGTAATGACCTTTCCGAGCAGCAAGGTCGCCGTATCAACCCCGGGCGTGCCACATCAAAACGCTACCGCACCTCAGAGCCAGCCGGTGGTTCCTCGAGCACCCAACCGCCTCCAGCAAGTGCATCTGCAAGTGTTCCTCCACCTCCTCAGCAATCGAAGCGAGCCGCCAACAAGCCAAAAGGGAAGACTGTGACTGAGATGACCAAGAAGGAGTTTTGGGAGAAGCGTCGCCGCAACCCCTATGCGGTGGACCAAGAACCCACTTTGGTCAACCGCCCGTTCTCGAACCGTTTTCAGTTTGCCATCTACTTTGATGTGATCAAGGCCAAGAATAATCTTTTTGTTGATGTTCGCTCCATTGACACTGATGCTATGGAGAAGGACCCGGAGTACTTTGGCGAAGCTCTTCAGATGTGCACTCAGCTGAACATTCTCAGGATCATGCAATTCAACAAGGATTTCGATGCGGATTTGGTGGCTCAATTCTATGCCACCGTCCATCTTGGGACGGATGTCGACAGGACTCTGACATGGATAACCAATGGCAAGCTGCTTTCTGTCAAGTGGAAGGCTTTCATGGAGTTACTTGATGTGGTGGATACCGGGCTTGAGACTCCTGTCGGTTTCCGCCCTCACCGCAATGCTACGTCCACCCACAAGCAAGCCCTTTGGCCCTACTGCACTGTGAAAGTTCACCCAGTAACTGAGAAGAAGACCTATGAGCTGTCTCCGTATCTGGACATTCTTCATCGCATATTCCGTGGGACTCTCTTCCCTCGGATCGGGAATCTGGATATGGTCCACTCTTACCTCGTGGACATGCTCCTTTTCTGTCAGCATGAGAAGGAAGCAAGCACTAGAGAGAGCCTGGATATTTCTCATGTCATGTGGTTTGAACTTCTATCTGCCGTGTCTGAGCGCAAGTGTCCCATCTATGGTCCATTCATCATGAGGCTCATTGAGAGGGCCTGGGCACAGACTTATCCCAGAGTGCTGCTAGAGACTGGAGACTTGGTTTCTCATGAGATCAAGCGTCTGAGGAAGAAGGACAAATGGACAGCGCCTCACACAGGGGGTCCATCTGCTGCTGCTGCCACAGGGGGCCCGTCTGCTGCTGCTGCTGCTGCTGCCATGGGGACCGAGGGTGAGGCTGCTACTGATGCTCATGAGGAGGACTTTGGCCCCTCTAGTGCAGAACCGTCATGGGCACAGAAGCTTAAGCGCAAGATGAAGAAGCTTTTCTGCATGGAGTCCCATGGTCAGTACATGACTCATGTGGCGGAGAAGCATGCCAGGACGCGCCACAAGGAGCTCATGCGTCAGATGGGAGCAACAGTTGCCAGTGGGTCTGAGGGTCAGATCACTGAAGAGGAGGACTGGATTCATCAGAATTGCCACTGGACCGACTTCGATGCCGAGCAGTTTTCGACCCACGACGAAGATGCAGAGATGTGATGTTCGAGATCTTCCTCCTCCCATCACCTGGAGTCGTAGTGTCACTCTATGACCTTTTTGGTGTCTCGCTGCCAAAGGGGGAGAGAGTGTAGGGATTTGCTTCTTGTGTCGTGCTTCTTGTGTGTTCCTTCTTTAGTTTGGTTTGGTGTGAGACCTAAGTTCTAGTCATATGGTGTGAGACATATGCTCCCTGTCGCTACCTTATTACTTATGTCTTTTCAGAGTACTGTAGTTTATTGTGAGATGCATGCTTGTCCTGTTTATTCACTTCTCTCATATATCTTGTGCTTAGTATTGTTGGACTATAAAATATAGGGGGAGTGTTGTTCCGAATGTGTGTGTCGTGCCATCTCTAGGTGCACACATTCTGGGGGAGCCCATCTATATTTTGTAGTTCTTAGTTTTCTTCATTTCATTTCTTTTCCTTGGGCAAATCCCTAGTTGTCATCAATCCACCAAAAAGGGGGAGATTGTTACGACATATCTCTCTCAAGGTAGTTTTGGTGATTGATGACAACATGTTTGCGGACTAATCTTGTGCTTTGAATTATTCACAGATTCTCCCCTGGCACGAGACGCCTTCTTCCCCTCGGAGTGTATTTCAAGACGGTGTAGCTCTTTCGTTTCTTTCTCGATGGACTAGTTGCGTAGAGGGCACCGTACTATCAAGAGGGGGTCCACTGGGGTTTTGCATGGGTGGAATCATCACGTACACATCAGCTTCTCACCCTCCAAGCATTTCCTTTCCATTGAAGAGATCTCTCCTCTTTCTTCCTTGTCCTGGCTGGGTCAAAGCGGTAGTACCGCGCACCCAGCGGTAGTACCGCTGAGAAGCCACAAGCGGCAGTACCGCTCCGCAGCGGTAGTGCCACCCGTGGCTCCACAGCAGTAGTACCGCTGGGGGCCTGGCACCTCCGCCTTGTCCTCAGCTTCTTTGAGAGATTTCTTCTCTCTCGTGCGCGCCCCAGTGGTAGTACCGCACTGCCTGCGGTACTATGGCCGAAGGGTCACAAGCGGCAGTACCGCTCCACAGCGGTACTACCGCCCTTGATCCCACTGCCGTAGTACCGCTGGGCAGTCCGGTTCCTACCGCCTCGATTCGAGAGGTCTTTTTCTCGTGTCGGGTTTTGCGGCACTAGTCACGGTTGTAGTGGCGGTAGTACCGTTCTAGGAGCGGTAGTACCGCCCTACCACCGCGGTAGTACCGCATTTGGGTCCGTTCCCTACTTGTCTCCCCAGCGCGGCAGTACCGCTGGCTAGCGCGGCAGTACCGTTGTCCTGGCGGTAGTACGGCCCCCTCTCAGCGGTAGTACCGCCCTGTGCGAGGTTGGTTGGTGGGGGGCAACAGGATTGTTGCCCCCACTATAAAAGGGAGTCCCCTTCTTCCTTCTCACCTACCTCTTCTCTCCCCCAAGCTCCATTTATTGCTCAAGCTCCATTAAATACTCCAAGCTTCATTTTCGCCCGATCTATCTCTCTAGCCAATCAAACTTGTTGATTTGCTCGGGAGTGGTTGAGAAGGCTCCGATCTACACTTCCACCAAGGGATTTTCGATTCCCCCACTCATCCCTAGCGGATCTTGTTACTCTTGGATGTTTGAGCACCCTAGACGGTTGAGGTCACCTCGGAGCCATATTCCATTGTGGTGAAGCTTCGTGGTCTTGTTGGGAGCCTCCGATTAAGTTGTGGAGATTGCCCCAACCTTGTTTGTAAAGGTTCGGTCGCCGCCTTCAAGGGCACCAATAGTGGAATCACGACATCTTGCATTGTGTGAGGGCGTGAGGAGAATACGGTGGCCCTAGTGGCTTCTTGGGGAGCATTGTGCCTCCACACCGCTCCAACGGAGACGTACTTCCCCTCAAATGGAAGGAACTTCGGTAACACATCCTCGTGTTCACCGGATCCACTCTTGGTTATCTCTTACCTTTACTTGTGCAAGATCTTTAGTGTTTCTACCCTTGCTTGCTTGTATGCTTGTTGTTATTGCATCATATAGGTTGCTCACCTAGTTGCACATCTAGACAACCTACTTTGATGCAAAGTTTAATTTGGTAAAGAAAAGCTAAAAATTGGTAGTTGCCTATTCACCCCCCCCCTCTAGTCAACCATATCGATCCTTTCACTTAGCACGTCAAATGTTTTTTTCCATTGTTTTCCATATAGTAACAAAAATGCAATTTTCAAATGCTCTACAATCTCGACAAGATGAAGCAAAATAGTATAAAAAATGGGATCGAGAGCATGACATGTATATCCAGGAGTTCAAGCACAAGCTCAATAAGATTGAGCTTTCATTGCCTTTTCTATACATCCCTTTGGCCTTGCTTTTCCTAGATATCAACTTGGCCATTTTCTCACCGTATTTCTGAAAATAGACATTCAAATTTTGGAATGTATACTCTACTATTGCCGTCATGGGCAATGCACGGATACCCTTTAGCACCATGTTGAAACATTCATCCATGTTGTTTGTCATGTCACCGTACCTCACTCCTTCATTGTCGAAAGCCCGTGCCCACTTTCCTTTATCAACAAGGTTCCTATTTAGGAAATCTTTGCCACCATTGTTTGCTTTCACATACACTTTGTCCCACAATTTCTCGAAATGTCTAGTGGTGAATGCGAGACAACAATCATGGAAAGGTCAGATAATTCCTTGTCTCCACATGCCCAGTAAAAGTTAGACACAAAATGCCTCATGCACCACCTATGATGCACGCGAGGATGTCCTGGAATGTAAATCTCCACTGCATTGAGTATCCCTGGGTGGCGGTCTGAGATGATGCAAACCTCTCTTTGAGGTCCAATTACCTTGGTCCTCACTAGATTAAGAAACCACTCCCAGTTGGAGTTGTTCTTCGCCGATACCAAAGTGAAAGCTAATGGAACCAAATTGTCAGCACCATCATTAGCAACGACGATCAACAATGTGCCCTTGAACTGGCCGGTAAGAGATGTGCCATCAATGGACATAACCGGCCTACAATGCTTGAAGGCCCTAATGCATGGCTCAAAAGTCTAGAATGCATGTCCAAATATTCGGATGGTTGCATCGTTGTATATCCTTGTTCTCACGCCATCTGGCTCCACCACATAGTACATGCCCGGATTTTCTGTCGCCTTCGCTTTCAACACCATCGTGAGACGGTTGTATGATTCTTCCCAACCACCATACAATATGTTAAAGGTGGCTTGCTTGGCCTTCCATGCCTTCTCGTACTTTACCGTGTACCTGAAGACCTCCTTCACCATCTCCATCAATGCCCTAATGGGATATGTCGGGAGTATCTTTATGGACGGTGAAAATCAGTATGCAATGAATTTGGAGGTCAATTGACGGTGATCATCCTTTACATTAACATCATCAATATCCTTGCTACTACATCGGTGATGAAACACGGAATTTGTAATCTTCCATTGCGGCCCGCCTTTGACACATCTTGCACGGATAACCCAAGGGCAATGATTCTTGTGTTCCATACGTTTAACCACATAACACAACTTGGAGTTTGACTTGTCCACAAAGAATGGTCGATGAAACTTAACCGCGTAGTCCTTCACCCATACTTGAAGTTCTACCAAGCTTTCAAAGATTGTTCCTTCACTAACACCATACACACTTGCCCCGGTATCTCGCTTTGAAGTTAACATTGGTGCAAGAATTTTACTTGTGCCACCATCAACAATCGCCTTATCGGCTAGGCTTAGATCACGGAACAATGATGTCTCGTGACCTCGTCCTATTGCCTTCTTAAAAGCATTGGCCTCTTTAGTCGTTAAACCATCCTCATATATTTCTTCATCCGGGCCTTTATCCTCCGAGTCCCCCGCATGGGACCTATTGTATGGAATGTCATGGTCCATGTCCTCTTCCATGCAATTTGCCTCCACATTGCCAACATAATGGTCACGGAGATAAGTCTCCGATTCATCACCCTCAAACTCGTGCAAGTATTCATTATTAACTTGGTCATTCCCGACGGAGTTCAAAGGTTGGGTCATTGGAGGTTGGCTCATTGTTGTGTTATACACATCCGGATTAACATGTGGTGAATCTAGAACCGGGCTTCTAACATTACATGAAGACGCAAACCGATTCAAATCAATTTGCAACCGAGCACGAACAACGTTTGTGGCAAATAACTCAAATGATTTTATCTTGTGAGGCCAACACACTCTCCTTATATGCTTTACAATGAAACTCAGAGTCAAGAGGCATTATCTTCCAATGAATATGTTGCCCATACCTAACATCATACCTTCCGATTAAGTCTACTATATCGCTTTCTTCCATCCAATTCAACCTTCTTCGAAACTCAACCACAACCTCCTCAAGTCTAGGACTTGTCGAAAACACCATCACTACCGGTTTCTTCTTCGGGTCACCACACTTCGCGTCTCCATTCTCAAAGGACACAAAGTCCACATGATGCACATTCATGATCCTCGCCATCTGCAATCATAAACACCAAAATGCATCAACAAAAATTGCAAAAATGGATGACCTAGGGCTTCCCCAATTCGCCACAACGTAGAGATTTCAATCAACAAAAAGAGGAGGAATGAGGGAGAATATCTTGATGGGTCGAAGGGGATGATAAATCACCGATTTGAAGCTTCGATCCACGAAATTTTGTGGGCATTAGGGAGGGGCATGAGTGAGGCGACCGGGTTGGAGAAGGGGGAAAAGAGAGGGTTTGTGGGGGAAAGGAAGGGGCCACCTATTTTTGTGGATTCAAGGGGCATGTCGCCTTGGAGTGCGGCGTCATGCTGCTGAGCATGGCGCCCTGGCCTGGGGCGCCATGTAACCAGGCCCTGCCAACGTGGCAAGTCAGCGGCGACCAGTATGACGCCCTTGATTAAGGCATCGTGCGGTTGACCATGGCGCTCCGGATGCGGGCGTCATGCAGGAAGGGTCATTTTATGGAATATTTTGAAAAATGATTCATTTTGTGCTGAACTTTGGTCAAAGGGCCAGTTTTGCCCTTTTTCACGGTTAGAGATGCCCTGGCTCGGCCCACTTGGCCCCATCGCTTCCTTCCACAAGCCGTCTGTTCTCTCTCCCGCTGTCGAGCCGGTTTCCATCCCCGCCTAGACCCAAACCCCAACCCCACCGCGCGCGGCGGAGCAAAGACGAACCCCGCCATCTCGCCGGGCGGTCTCCTGAGCTCTACCCCTAATCCCTAGTCATCGGCACGGGCGGCCCCCGCCGCGTCCAATGGGGAAGCGGCCGCCGCTCGTCGTCCTGTCCTCTTCCTCCGACGACGATGGCGGCGGGGGCCGTTGCACGGCTAGCCGCGGCCCGTCGACGCGCAAGACAAGGACTCCCGCGACGGCGCCGCCGGCGAAGCAGGCGCCGAGCAGCTCGAGGAAGAAGCCGCGGCGCGGGAGCAGCGGGGGAAGGGGGCGCCGTCGTGCTTCGGAAACCGCGCTGTCCGGCTCCCTGAAGGTGCTAAACTCGAGTTACAGTTCTGCTTGCAGTTACAAATGCTGTATGGTGCGCGTAGCTAGTACTGTGATCCGGTTGATCTTAGAGGAATGTGATATACTCTGACTTATCGGATTGGGTACCCATGGTTACTTTCAGTGGTCATGATTCTGAACTCAAATTTGGGTCGATGCATTTGTTGATAGTTAAGTTTCACGATTCCTGTGTTCTGCATTAGCTGGATGCGAACATTAGCTCAAAAACTAGATCACCGTTACCCCCCACCACCACAAACAAAAAATAACCCTTGTATACCATTTCATGTTCATTTCAGTGGCAATAAAATAAGTGGCAGTGTTTGCTGACAAGAGTTCTGAACTAGATATCGCAGAATGTAGATATATTTCTTATCAGTGACAACCACTTGAGATTGAACTTGCGCTCTTGTATGATTAGTGATCTTAAACTTACAAGGAGATTTGAGCCTGATTTCAACCAGAGCTACAAGCTGATTTATTGCAAATGTCTCTCCTGTTAAAATAGCTCGATGCTTTACTGACGTGTTCTCTCGTCTTGTAAAGGATGAATTCGACATGCTAACTGAAGATTTTTCGGAATGTCTAAATGACTTGGGCGTGTCAGGTACTTTACCTAGCCAACTCCCATTTTTTATTCATACGATACAAACACC